>NC_045134.1:16365282-16665282 GCF_007655135.1 Punica granatum | reverse complement strand
CAAAGAAAAAAGAATGCTGCTTTCCCAGTTTCTCCAGACAGCCATTTCTCTGTCTAGAATAAGTAACGAGTATTCTTCACATCCTGACTATTTCAAATCTGTCTATATATATATATATATATATAATGAGTGCCATATTTTTTCTTTATATCTGAGAAGTCATTCTATACATTGTTTCCTGTTAAATCAAATCAACGTGTGAACTTGTATTTTCTGAACTACATCTAGAGAAGAATATGTTATAGAATGTCCTTTGGAATGCTAACCTATTAATGAGGTCTAAAACTTGACTTTTCTGGTCATATGGTCTATTCTTTTACACTTATAAATGGGTTTTACCCTCTTTGTCCTACCTTTATATATTTAACAATCAAGTAGGACACTTGAACCTCAATTCTGGCAATTAATCAATTAAATATTCTCTACTAATACAAATAATGCAGCATAATTGTAATCCTGTCGTGAAATTTGTGTGATATTGGCTGTCCTATAATACGGTTTGATGCTCTTGTTGCTGCAGGGAGTAATGATTACCCATGGTAACATGGTGGCAACTGCTGCTGGAGTTATCACTGTGATCCCAAAGCTGGACAGTAATGACATTTATATGGCATATTTGCCCCTTGCCCATATTTTTGAACTGGCGGCTGAGGTACCATCTGTATTGGGATTTCTTTCTATATTAGCTGTCTAATATCACATTAACATGGGTGTTTTTGTCCAGTCTGTGATGCTAACTGTAGGCTGTGCCATCGGATATGGATCAGCTTTGACTTTAACAGATACCTCTAGTAAAATAAAAAAGGGTACTCAAGGAGATGTCTCTGCTCTTAAGCCATCTCTCCTGACTGCTGTTCCAGCTATTCTGGATCGAGTTAGAGATGGAGTGCTGAAAAAGGTATGGACTAGTTATTCTCATATTTTTCAACCAATCATATATTGGATCTAATAAGCAACTTTTAGATGCTATCTCCTTTTCAATAGTTTGGAAAGCTTAAAGTAGAAGAGCTTCTATCGTTATTGATAATTATACTTCCTTTTCCGGTAAACAATAACGATGCAGGTTAAAGAGAAGGGTAGTTTAGTTAAAAGCCTTTTTAACATTGGATATAAGCGCCGATTGGCCGCGGTAGAAGGAAGTTTCTTTGGCGCTTGGGGACTGGAAAAAATGTTCTGGGACTGCATTGTTTTCAATAAAATCCGCACTGTGCTAGGAGGAAATATCAGGTTTATGCTATGTGGTGGAGCCCCTTTATCTGGAGAGACACAGCGATTTATCAACGTCTGCATTGGGTATGGTTCATTTGTATTGTGTTGCTTTACCTTAATCTTTCCAGATTTTGATCTTTGTCACAATAGCCGTGATTTTTATTTTTTTATTTTTAACATCAACAACATATTAGATTTCATCCTAGTAATTGAGAGTCTTACAAAGTCAAAAGCTGTTCTTGTTGATATTTTCTGGGATAGCACTGTCTTCATCTTGTATATATTTGTTGATATTCTTTCCAATGTCCTGTCAATTCAAAATGCTTAGGATTGCTCCTGTCAACCAGAGGTTGTGGAGCATATGGCATGAGAAAATGATAACATTGGTATAGTAGTTATTATATCAAGTGAACGTACTTTGAAGAACTTCTGAATGATATATAACAGAAAAGAGTTCATTTGTTTATGGACCATGTGGCTTGGAGAAGGATTACGAATGTTTAACAAAAATACAAATTTCTTTTGGTTAAGATTCTGAAGCTCTTAATGGCTCTACAGTTTATCAGGATAGTAGAAACAACTTTCTGGATATATGGGGTTAACTTTGAGCATTTAGTCCCATTGGGTAGGCTACCTCAAGAGAGTATTTTGACTATGGTCATCATCTGTTAACAAGATATGTACTCGTATTATATGTAAATTGATGAGTGATGAGGGAAAAGTTGACTTCACAAAATTGACATGCCTCTGAATTAGCGTTCGAACCTTGTCCTATAGGAAATTGAAATTCCACATGCTCCATGCGCCTTTCGATGCTTAAATGTGCCAGATGAGAATAAAACAGGGAAGAGATAAGTTAGACATATTGAATATTGAGAAATCTATGGAAGTCTTTGTCATGCCACGCTTTAAAGGATTACTTTGACGAGACTGAATGATTGAAGATTTTGTTCAAGCTGACTGTGTTCATCATAACTTATATGTGTTGATAACTTAATGTTTCTGGGTCAGGTTTCTTTGCAAAGTGTGGTGGAAACAGAGCTATCTGATTCTTTCCTCCTTTCCTTTATTTCCAAACCAATAAGATTAGAACAAACTAAAAATCAAGATATACCTTTTCCAGTTTTCTGTGTTGTAATTGCAGTAGTTTATCATTTATCCTAGGGCTCCTATAGGGCAAGGTTATGGATTGACGGAAACATGTGCTGGAGCTGCTTTTACTGAGTGGGACGACACTAGTGTGGGTCGTGTAGGGCCACCACTTCCATGTAGCTACATTAAGGTATGACATATCTTACTATCACAAAGACTGTTACTCTTTATCCGCTATGAGTGCCATTTCATGTTACCAATTCCTCAGTCACCTAACCCGCCTATAGCATAGTCATGTGCATTATCAGATTTATTGGAACTGTTCCGATTATAAGAAGTCTAAAAATGAAACATACAATAGCGTGACGTAAAGATATTGGGCAGTGATTGGTAACAAGAAATGGTTGAAGAGATCTGGATTGAGGATATCATGAGTTCAGCCTAAAGGTGCTTGTAGTAGTAATAGAGTTTATCCCTTCTTCGAGTATCTCGACATGGTTGATCAATATTTCTGTGCACCCATGTCTCTTTTTCACGATGCAGTATTTAAACTTAAAATTTTCTTTTAAGGATATAATTACCATGATTTGTCCCCTGATCTATAAGAACAAGGCCATTAGTCTCGAGCCTCTAAGCTTTTCTTGGGGTTACCCCCTTTCTACTTTTTCCATCAATTCTTCTACGAATGGGTTTTATGGACTGGGTATTGACCTTAGACAATAGTTATTGGTTCATGAACTTGACCGGCTTCATCAGGTCCAATTAGCTTTGTAGAAATAGTACAAATTTATGTAGAAATTAGCGAAAAGGAATTTAAGGGAAAAGGGATCAGTCAACTAAACCAAACTGGTTCATCTAGGTTACGTGCATCGGCGAGTAAGTCTGAGCAAGAGTGGGTCAACTTGTGGATTCATATCTAGAATCGAATTTTCCAAGAAATTGCATGTTAGGATCTGGTTTCTCAGATGATCAATCCAGTCAGCTTACATTGGGCTCTATCGGTAATTTTATTCTGTACTTTCCAGCTCGTTTCATCAGAGCTTAAATTTTGCTTTATCGGTAACTTTCTTCTGTATTTTTCAGCTTGTTTCATGGGAACAAGGTGGATACACAGTATCAGACAAGCCAATGCCTCGTGGAGAAATTGTTGTAGGGGGATCCAGTGTAACCGCTGGTTACTTCAATAATGATGCAAAAACTAAGGAGTTGTATAAGGTGAGTTTCATATTATGACTTTTATGTTCAAAGAAACGGCACAACTTGGTTTCACAACCTTCTGGCCATGACTTTTTTGACTCATTATGGCAGGTCGATGAGAGGGGCATGTGCTGGTTTTACACAGGTGATATTGGGCAATTCCATCCCGATGGTTGCCTTGAAATTATTGATCGAAAGAAAGACATTGTAAAACTCCAGCACGGAGAGTATATATCTCTCGGAAAGGTTTTAACTTTAGCCGGACACTTTTCCTAATCTGCGATGCTATTTTTCCGGGTTAGAATATATTTGAAATTTTTCTCATGCAGGTCGAGGCCGCATTAATGTCAAGTGGTTATGTTGATAATGTAATGGTGCATGCGGATCCATTCTACAACTATTGCGTAGCTTTAGTTGTTCCTGTTCATCAGATGCTTGAGAAGTGGGCTCGTGATGTTGGTGTCAAATATAACGATTTTCCTGAGCTCTGCAACAAACCTGAAGCTGTGGCTGAGGTTCAGAAATCCCTCTCCGAGGTAACTTTGTTAGCTTTCTCCCTTTTTTGTTGATCCACTGACAATCTTTTGCAAGATTCCAGTACCATAGTTTAGTCAAATTAGAAATCTGTGATTGGTTTTGCAGAAGTTGTCCTTTCAAGTTTTGTGGGAATATGCTTCATATATTGTTTCCAGATTTTCATTATCACATATCCTCTTTCCATTATACTTTTTATGGTTGGAAATTGTGATAATTGAGAACGCCGGACTCTTATCACTTTTCTATTGATTGCATTTGGAATACGAGGAAAGCATTTCTGAGTGCTTTCTAGATTCTCAAAAGAATTTGAAATGGTGGTGGCTTCCAAACTAGGATTTTACGAATTTTGCTGTCTTGCTGTCAAAACTGAATAATCATTGAAAATATTTTTTCCTGCAACTTGACAAGGCATTTTTGTTCTCGATGTGACCTCATTTTTGGTAGGACTTCTTACTTGCTTGTTGTTTGTATATCAATATGGTGAGTTGCAATTTATATTTTATTTTATTTTATTTGAAGAGTATATATAAAGGTTTCTAACTAAATTTGCTCAAAAATCGATAATGTCCAAAAACATGTAGGGATCCCAACTAAAATCCTGACTGTACCACTACCAACAATATATATCTCTAATTTACGTCTCAATAAGAATATCATCAGGAGATTCAACTCCATCAAATGCCCGTCTATTCCTCTCTTTCCTTGCCATTGAGAAATGGAGTGGTATCATCTTGAATTGATCAGGTAGAATGCTATTGTAGTTCTGCAGTGCTCCTTAGGTTGGACTTGGAAGAGGTCCACTTGTAGTTAAGAGCCAGACTGGACTAGAAACCAATGCAGCTGAGCTATTGGTTCAACCAGGATTCGATTGCTCCAACTGAATTAATGAAAATTATATGGTCATTTCAAAACGATTAGCACAGCAACCGGACTGATGAATTGCCTGGCCAGTGCAAGATCCAGTAAGATCATGGGGTTCTGACTTGAGGTTTTTTGTTGAAACAGACCTGAAAAGGGTCCATTTTCTGGTCGGCTGGTTTGCTTCGGTTCCCAACCCAGTTGAATACATTATATTTGGGAAGAGAATGAGGCTTAAGGGAGTTGAAAGTATCTCTCTGAGTATAAGCTGGTAGAGATATGCAGTAGTGTATCAAACAAGATGCTCTGATGCTGCAGTTGCTATTTGCTATCAAGATAATGGTTATTGCAGGATTTGTAGGTTTTGTCCCGCGTTTCTTGCAAAATCGGTTAGGATTTCTGAATGGTTTAAGAGGGGTTAAGAAGGTGGATTTTAATTATGGGGGTGGAGGTGAGCTTCATCGGGATAGCATTTGTTCACATGAATTTAACTAGGTATTCCTCCAACCAAAATAATTAATTTGTGAAGCGCACTGACTGAACCAATTCCCAGCTGACATAGTCGGGGACAATCAGTATAATCGTGGGCTGACATATTGTCCACTGAGCTGGCTCGAGCTGGTAGTCATGGTGTGACCACCAGGGGTCGACAATGCCAGGGACCACTGGGGCCTCTATGGCCAACAACCATGGTGCATCTCAAAGGCAAATGAAACTTAAAATCCAACCTAGTAAGGCTGCCACCTCTAACAGAGGGAACTTCGATCATTTGACAATTAACAGTCTAAGAATTATATGCGCCGTCAAAAATTCACTAGGACATGCAAAGTTGTTCTGGAAAGCTCCGCTTGATTCAAAATGCCATGTATCATCTCATTCCCCACATGACCAAACATGGCATAATGGTCCATGGAATGCGCATCATCATGTAGCTGCGGGTTTACAAGTGAATTCTTTTTATATTTGTGTGATTGGATGTAAATGTCAAAATTTTTGTGCAATCATGAAAGAAAATACTTGTATTCACTTGCAGGTTGCAAGAGCTGCGAAGCTCGACAAGTTTGAGGTCCCCGCAAAGATAAGGCTGCTTCCCGAGCAGTGGACGCCTGAATCAGGATTGGTAACTGCTGCTCTTAAGCTCAAGAGAGAACAGATTAAAGCCAAGTTCAAGGACGAGCTTCAGAAACTATATGAATGAATCATGTGCCTGGGCAAAAGTGAGTTCTGTATCGCTGCCTAATTATCCAACTATTAAGTTACCTTATCTACAGCGATCGTAAATAAGCTCCTGTCTGCTACAACAGAATGGTAATGTTATGATACATTACACAGAAACTAGACGCTGCTTCCCTTGTGTACATGTATGAAGCAATGTTGCAGGATTTTGTTTTCAATGTTTATTGTTAGCTGTGTGCTTTTGAGGTTTGAAGGATCTCTTTCAGTTTTGGGATGATGGAGTGATAGACTTGGAAAGGCAATTGCCATACAAAAGGCGAGTTATTATGTCAATTAATTTCGATCCCGCCATAGCATGTTAACCTCATTTGATCCCGCTATAGCATAGTAACCTTATTCGATCCCTTGATTAGATAGTTTTACGATAGTCGTCGATGTTGAGGCGGCATATGCTAATGTGAAGCATTGATAACACTTGGCCTAATCTATATAATATATACGGAAAGTAATCTATGAACAATACATCAATGAGAAGTTAGTTCGATAAGATCAATGGATTTTTAATAGGGAAAGAGTACTAAACTCATCTTTTGGCGGCATATGCTAATGTGAAGTATTGATAACTTGGCCTAATATACATAATATATACGAAAAATAATCTATAAACAATACATCAATGAGAAGTAGTTCGATAAGTTTAATGGATCTTTTTTTTTTTATAGGGAAAGAGTACAAAACTCATCTTTCTTGAAAAATGGAAGATATATATTGCATGTGTGGTTTTAATTTTTAAATTAAAATTACTTTTGTTTCCATGCGTAATGTGGATCATGTTCTAGTCCTACTGCATGTGGAAATGATGCACAACCCCGACTCTGCCGGGACCACTTGTAGAATTAGGATTGGGAAAAATTATACCAATTCGTCTAATTATCATTGTCGGAGGTGGGATCCAACTACCGAATTCGAGGGTTTGGGAGATTGTACGGAGTTACCACTAGTTAATTCCGGCTAACTAGAAAATTAAGTTACCCGTGGAGCATTCTACCAACCACCTAGGTTTTTATTGGTCTACGGTTCAAAGAATTTGATTCCAGGTTTCTATAACGAGTTAGAAGTCCGCAAACTAATAACCCGCTCTAATTGGTACTCTAATTGTCTAAGATGTCCATTTATTATTTTTTTCAAGTTTTTTTTTGGTGAAAAAAGCAGATGCATTAAGAATTAATCGTTCGTGCACGAAGTGCTTACAAATCTTGGGGTCGTATGCCCCATTAAGTCCTCGAGTAAGAGCTTCCTAATAGAGGATGGGGGGTGGGGTAGAATAACAAGTTCATGCGGTAATTCAACTCCTAAATTAGTGAGATGGTCGGCACACTTTTTGGCATCTCTGTAGTTATGTCTTGGGATTATGGCCTCAAAATTGCAGCAAAGAGTCCTGCAGTCATCAATCAAATTTGTTAGAACCTTGTTGGAGGAATTTCCCCATACCCAGCTGAGGATTAGCTTGGCATCTAGCTCGACAATTAAGCATCGAACTCCACATTGTTGTGTAACAATCAGTCCTTGCCGAAGGGCTTTGAGTTCAGCCGCTAGGCTTCTTATGCTTCCCAGATTCATCTGGTAATCTCTAACCCATCTGCCTAAAGAGTCTCGGATGAGGCCCCATTCTTCAGCTATGCCCGGGTTACCTTTGGAGCAACCATCTGAGTTAAGTTTGTGAAACCCATCAGGTGGTGGCTCCCAGTTGACTTGGATGCTCGAGCTAGAAGTTGCGGTAGAAATGGGTTGGGATGCATAGAACTCTGCTGAAACATGAATGGTGTGCTCGATGAGGTTACTATGGAGAGGTTTTGAAGAAAAGAGAAGAGAGTTCCTGTTTTTCCAAAGGTTCCATATAGCGAAGGCAAAGAGTACACCCCAAGGAATATTGAGGTGGGACAGTTGGGAAAAGGAGAGTTTGTAGCGGATCCAATCCTTAACAGGTGATGAAAAGGTGCCCAACTTAGAGGTCGGGATCATCATGTTATGCAAAAGGATTGTGCTATAGTGCAGTACCGAAGAATATGATCAATGGTTTCCAGATCTGAAAGGCATCTTGGGCAGAAGGGTGAGATAGCAAGACCTCGGTGAGGAAGGAGGTTTGCTGTGGGAAGTCGATCTCTAATGGACAACCAAATGAAGTAATGTATTCGAGGGAGAGTTGGACATTTCCATAACCAATCCCATTCATCTTCTGGGTTGTCATGTTGATCAAGCTGGAGGATATAGACAGACTTATTGGTGAAGTTGCCATCTCGAGAAGGTCCCTAAATAATTGAGTCTGGAATGTCATGTCTGAGGCCGATGGGGAGGCCTTGGATGGAGTCTCGGATCGCTTTGGGCAGTTCAAAGGGAATGGAGGAGAAATCCCAAGTCCTTTGTCGTGAGAGAACGGAGCTACCCAATCTAAGCTCTTCCTGGGCAGGTAATGGTCCCTGTATGAGGCACTTAAGCGGTGAATCACCAATCCAGTGGTCGTTCCAGAAGCTAGCAGATTCTCCGTTGCCAATTAGCCACTTGTCTCCTTTGTTCCAAACGTCCATACCGACAGTGATAGCTTTCCAGTTGCTGGAGCCTCGACGAAGTCTGGTTGGGTTGCTTGTTGCGAATTGGTGACGGAGGAGGCAAGCCCAAGGGTCGTGGGAGGTTGATGCTTTGAAGACGAGGTTGCCAAGGAGGGCTTTGTTGTGGTTGTCCATGTTGGGGATACCTAAGCCTCCCATAGCTTTAGGTAGCATGATAACTTCCCAAGATACAAGGTGCAGCTTCTTTTTGTCGGATGTAGGTCCCCATAGGAAGTCTCAGTTGATCTTATCTAGGCTAGAGAGAGTAGTTTTCAAAAGCCGTGAGCATTGCATGAAGTAGGAAGGGATGGCTGCGCATAGGGGTGGCAATTCGTGTCGTGTCGTGTCTAAACGGGTTCGTGTCATCGAAGTCATAGCCCGTACACGACACGATTATTAAACGAGTTAGGTTTTGGAAACCCATACACGACACGTTTATATCCGTGTCAACCCGTTTAGACACGTTTAAACCCGTTTATCGAAACGTGTCATAATAGGTATACGTATATACGACACGATTATAAACGTTATCAGAACACGTTAAACCAACTTGTTTATCCGATCAACTCAGTTACTCGGATACATTAACACGACATGTTTATCCAATTAACTCGCTTATCCGAACACGTTAACACGACATGTTTACACGTTAACACGACATGTGTTGGATTGGATGAAAGAAAGGAAATGAAATTAGGTTAGGGACTTAGGAAGTTAGGATTACATGAGGATATTTTGGTAAATCCAAATACATAAACGAGTTAATGAGTTACATGATTATAGTAACACGATTAAACATGTTTAAATAAACAGGTTTAATCGTGTATAATCGGGTTATACGTGTTCAACCCGATAAGACACGCTTATTAATCGTGTTTAAACGGGCTGGATCCGTTTAGACCGATTATAAAAAATGTCCAACCCAAACCCGTTTAACTCCGTGTCGTATCCGTGTCGTGTTATCGTGTCGTGTGAAATATTGCCAGCCCTAGCTGCGCAGGTTGAGTTTATGAGTACAGCTCGGCCTGCCATGGACAACATGTTGGATTTCCAACCTGCGAGTTTGGCACGGACCTTTTCAACAACAAAGTTGAAGTCTTTTGCTTTGTAAGGGGAAAGGCCAATGGGGAATCCCAGGTATTTCCCGAGGTCTTCAATTTCTCGGATGTTCAATATAGAGCAGGTTTTTTCTCGTTGAGCCCTGGATGTGTTCTTGGATAAGAGAAGTTTAGATTTCTCCAGATTGACCTTCATACCTGATCTTTGCAGAAGGAGTCAAGGACAATTTTGACAGAGTTGCTTGTGTTAGGAGTGGTGGTGCCATTAAGAGAATATCATCGGCGAAAAGAAAGTGTGTTAGACAGAGGCTACCACAAGCTGGCCTAACTCCCTGCCAAGATCTTGAGCACAGTTTGTCTTCAATGAGGTTGACTAGATATTCCGTGCAAAGGATGAAGAGGTAGGGAGAAATGGGATCCCCTTGTCGGATTCCACGGGAGGGCATGAAGGGATCTAGGCAGCTGCAATTAAGCAGAATGGAAGTCGAGGTAGAAGTCACACATGCCATTATCCAGTTAGTCCAAGCATTCGGGAAACAAAAGTGCTGAAGGACTTTACGTATGAAGGGCCATTCAAGACGGTCAGAGGCTTTCTCCAAATCTAGTTTAAGAACAAAATTCCCCGTTTCCTTTTGCATTTCCTGAATGAGTGCATAACTTCCTAAAGTAGGATAACATTATCAGCGACTCTTCTACCAGGCAAGAAGCTGCACTGGAAAGGCGAGATGAGGTCATCAAGGAGGCGATGCATCCTTCTCACTAGTATTTTGGAGATGATTTTATAGATGGTATTACAAAGGCTAATAGGGCGGTATTGTGAGATGGTTTATGGTGAGTTGTGCTTCGAGATAAGTGAGATTAGGGTATGGTTAGCACCATCAGGCAAAGTAGCTAAGTTGAAGAACTGAAAGATAGCTTGTTGGACTGAGGGCCCAACGATGTCCCAACACCTCTAGTGGAAGCAAGCGTGGAGACCATCCGGTCTTGGTGTTTTGTAAGGCTTGATGGAGAAAAGGGCAGCGGTAATGTCCTCACTCAGTACAGGACGGAGAAGGGAGGTAGCCTTAGCGGGGTCTAAGGTTCTTGACCAGCCCGGGAAGTCAGGTGTAGCCAGAAGGGTGAAGGTTTTGTCGCAGCTGAATAGCTGTTGAAAGTGAGATTGGATCAAGGCTCTGAGAGATATGTTGTTAGTGATCCATTCGCTAACCGAGTTCCGAAGTGCCGAAATCCTATTTCGACGGCGATGAATTATAGTAGACACATGGAAAAAATTAGTATTCCTAATAAACGGACTTGAAGACTCATAAGATTTAGTATTCCCCATTTTTGAAAAATGGGGCGGACTGATTTGTGACTCCCAAAAAAGATCGGGACTGATCTAAATGGACTTGAAGACTCATGGGAAGCCTTATAAGAGGTCCGAGGCTGATTTGAAGATCGGATAGAAATTTTAAAAAATTGAGTAAAATTCCACTGAACTTATTAGCGATTTGGCCTATATCCAACACAAAAGCTCGAACTGGTGGATTGTGGTACTTAATCTCTTATAAACCCATTATAATCTTCTAAATTTTTCCATGTAAAATCTAAACTCTTAGCACTCGATCTTCCGTGAAAACGTATGGTTCATCACATGCCACGTGCCCTTAAATACCCACCCTCAACAACTGATCACGAGTCGGACATCATCTTTCGTGCTAGGGTGAAGGGGGACAAACTAAACTAACCACGAGTTACACACTTGTGCCTGAATAACATGAAGTGCACTCTTGGCGAAACTAGACCAGGCCACACTCGGGCCAACAATGGCACACACATTGGCTGCCCTCACAAAGAGACATTAGACTTAGCGTGGTGATGCCCATACGGGACGTGGAAACATAACCTGTTCTGATACCAAGTAAAATTCCACTAGACTTATTAGCGATTCAATCCAAAAATTTGAGCTGGTAGGTTATAGTACTTAATCACTTATAAACCCATTAGAATCTTTTTAATTTTTTCATGTGAGATCTAAACTCTCAACATGACCAAACTGAAAACGCGAAAAAGTTTCAAAAATCAAGTCCCTAGCACCCAAAACACACTAATGAAATGTCTGAGTTGAGATCGGCCCTAGAGGTTGGTTCTAACGATTATATATGATGAACATACTCTCTCCTTTCATCTCTCTACTTTTCTAAGCAAAAACCGAACAATCAATACATTTATCAAATATAAACACCTCCTTGAGGCCTAACTACCTATTTTCTAACAACCTATGACCCTTTATTAGTTACATGAATTTATCTCCAAATTTCAGTAAAAATCCGGTTAAGCATTTCTCTCACATCCGACCTCGGGTTTTAAAAATTATACCTAAGGAATGAGCCGGAGCGGTGTAAATCTCTAGGAATATCTCCTTAAAGGAGTAGCAAGGAGAGGTGGACAGATTCGAGTGGGGTTCTGATGTGATTCTTGCCAAGAATGACGGGACCCGACAACAAAATGATCCCAGGATCGTTCTATAATCAGAATTGATTGACAAACCCTCGACCCATTGTTTATGATATAAACAAGAACCTTAGTATAACTGACCTCAACCCGTTATTTATTGCGAAACAAGAATCTCAGTATAGGAAGACGCCACAGACGGTGGTGGAAATCCGTTTGATAATTCGATGATGAACGCCACGAAAATTTCTGATAAGTTCGAATTAGTTCTTCAAGAATCAAAGAGAATACTCTCACAATTTGCTGAATGTTCCTGTCTTTAAAAAATTGACTAAGATGAGTATATATAGACCAATACTAATCATAATCTGGTCATATCTTCTCGTAAAGTAAGGAAAATAAAATCTGAAGTATATATAGAGATATGACTTAATCTATAAAGATATGAAATCTAAATATTCCTAAAATATCTCAATGAGATTTAAACTTTAACCAAATCTGATGATATCTTTTGTTGATCTTCAACAAATATTCTAGAAACTTCTAAAAAATGGCATTATCATGGATTAATCCTCTGCATCGTAGACTTGGCTGAAATCTTCTAGAACTTGAGTCATGTTGATGCATCTTCATTGATCACGTGGTTCATGTCCAATGGGCCTCTACGAATTTGCTTGAGCCAAAACCTCTTGAATCAGGCATGTTGAGTACATCTTTAAACTTTTTTGTTCGTGCTCGCGTAACCAGTCCAATTGGAACTTGAACAAGATCCCTTGAAGTTGTGCTACGATTTGCATCAAGTTCCCCAAGGAATGACAAGAGAGGAGACGCCTTCTTGGGTTTGGAGCCTCTTCCCGATCGAGATCCTACAAGACAATTGTTAGAAAAACCAAGCGCAAGGTGTATATGGGGGAATGTAGGTCAATTTCAGCTCATGAGTGGGAGCCGAAAGTCCCTAATGCTGAAAATCCACCATCTATTTATTGGAGAAGAGGGGTTGGGGTCATTTTGCTATTTTTCTAAACTATTAGGGGTTAAAAAGTTATTTTTTGTGGAAATGCGTGCAGAAGCTGCCAGTTAATCTTCGGCATGGTTACTAACCACGCGAGCCACCTTTCGCGTGCTTACTACTCACAGGCACCTTTCTCAGCTTTTCTTAAAAATGGAACTGAGTTTAACTGAGTTCTGTTGGACTTAGTTCCAAAAGCTCAAAGGATGCTTTGTCCCTAAACTCGCTAGGAACCTCATTTTGACCCTTTTCCATGTATTTCCTGGTATAAATAAATTTAAAAGCGTTTTTTAAGTACCAAGAAATATTTTTCTCTTGAAAATTTACATGAAAGTATTTTCAAAACATGAGAAATTAATTTTTTTTCATATCTCCTCTTTCCTAAAAAATAAAATAAAAATAGTATGATTTTGGTTAGTGACCCTTTCTTGTGCTCCCGACTGATTTCTTAATCGAGTCGGGTTAAAACGAGGTGCTGACAATCATAAATTAGTGTTAGTCAGAATCATATCTCATCTATATTAGTAGTTATGATCACATATTTTGTAAACTAGCCGCAGATTGTGTATAACTTTATATATTTGTTTTTCATGTACATTTCTCCCATATAGTTAACACCTATTTTCGGACGACTTCAAGCACAAAAAAAAAAGGAATCTCCTACGTTCATGTAATTAAAATATCGGTCGCTTTTATTACACAAACTCCTATAATTACTTAGGAAATATTCCTATAATTATTTAGAAAATATGTTTTTGTAAATAGAGTAAACTAACAATTTATTCTCTATCGATGGGGGTAGCCATCAATTTCATTCCTAACCTTTCCAAGTCATCAATAATGCCCTCAACATTACACTTTTCTCTATTACTTTAGTCCCTACCGTCAAATCCCCATTAACTTCTTCAATGGTATTAATTAAAATATTATAAAATAAAATTAAAAAGCCAGGGGTGGGAATTGTTACTGAAACCACTGCAAAGTTCAGTTCTAATTGTAACAATAATCTTGAATTGTGAGGTTTGTCTTTCTGCTGTATCGGAACACCACCCCCAATCTCCCTTTGTGCAGGTTTTTGTGGTTTATGGCTCAAGGATCTATCTTCACCAACAATCACAAGGATTGCACGTGGATTGGACTATATTTTCAAGTCTGTACCATTGACACTGTCTATGGGAATGGCACTAAAAGTCTAATCTTTTGCCGTTCCCTGATTTTGTTCGTGGAAGACCTAAGATGGTGTTAACTCGTAGTCAAGCCAATTCCATGGCTGCCCGTGGAGAAAGTAGGAGCCAGTAGGCTTCTAGTTAGCCTATTGGCGGCAGTGGTCCACAGGAGACGGCCGGAGGAGGAAAGGGGAATCAATCTTAGCTGAACCTCGATCAGCAGTTATTGGATGCCCTTTCTCCGGACACTAGAGAGGCGGTTTTGGCCATGGTTCGCCGTTGCGAGGATTGAACCGCCAAGCTAGATTTCAAAGAGATGCTAGGCACCCAGGTTACAGCCTCAGAGCAGAAGGAGGATCAAGCACAATCAGAGCATTCAGAATCACTTGAGAAGTAGAAAAAAGCCTTATAAGAGAGAGTGATTCACCCCCTGCTCAATTGCCTCCGAGTAACGCTCTGCTGAAGGTCCATATGACCTCTGAAGAGATCAACAAGATGATCGAAGAATGTATCGCTGAGGCTGAGAAGAATAAGATTGGGGTCCCTTTGTTCAACTCTAGCATGACCTCTCCATTGTCACAAGAAATTATGAGCACTGAAGTCCAGCGAAGGTTCTCGTTCCCCAAATCACCCCTTATGATGGCAAGTCTGATCCTTATGATCATATTAGAAGGCATGTCACGTCCTTGCTGGGGAGGACAATTGATGAAAGCGTAAAGTGGTGTAAACAAAATTATAATTAGCCGTAATAAGTCACAAAAAATTGAACGATAATTCAAATAGCTATTCAGACAAATAGAATGCTATAAGATTAACTGAATTTCACTAGTGTAAGAACTTGGAAATTCAAACCAAAACAAAGGCGAAATCGAAAGATACGAGAGAGCCGAGTCCTGTGTTAGACACAAATCCCTTGAAACAGAATTGTCCCCTCCTGGGTGCTTGAGGTCATGTGGACAATCGTTTCCCAGGGTAAAACGGCAACAAGTGAAGCAGCATCACAAACAGCAACGTTTCAGCGAACTCGAAGAGAAGCGTGAACACTTTTGAGGTTGAATCATTCGTGCAATTTCTTTTTGATCTCAGTAAAAGGAAGTTGTTCTTTTCTAGGGAATTGCAACCAAGGGAAGACTTTTCTTTTCCTTTTCCAATCGGCTACAGGAAGCAAATTAAAGCAGGAGGCTCTCTTGATTTAATTTGATGCATGTGCCTTTATAGATTACGGGTTCCATCCTTCCATGACTCTTCCTATTCTCCTTTTATGGGGAATAACTCACATATATTCAATATATGTGTTAATGGTATTTGATTATTCATGAATGCAATCTATTCATTTTTTGTAACCACTAAGAAAATCAAGAGTCATTAGTTTGTGAACAATTTCCTCATTCACCCATTAGTCATAATTTCCAACAATCCCTCACATGAATGGAAATTGTTTTGTTTTGACTCGTAGATAGTGTTCACCAGTTGAACCTGTATAAGATAAGTAGGTGTCACCACCCTTGAACCTTCCCTTGTGAAAATGCATGTACTTTACTAGCAGTCCAATAGACACGAAGTCCTTGAATTGTTCCGTTGTTTTGTGTAAAGATATCACACACCTCACACAGGAGTCAACTGACTTCCTTTGGTTCTCATAGTTGTGCCCATTTTTGCCATAGAACACCATCCTGGTTCTGCGAGAGTTTCTAAAGAATTAAGTCCATAGAAATTCTCCTTTAAAGCGGCCCCACTTTTCTCTCACATAAGTGATTTCACATATCATTAAAGCAATTTTAAATTGCTAGCCTTATCCGTTTATCACTGTTTCATCAAGGAATGGTCCAGGGATTTTTCCCCCCACAGTGATTTAATTCGGTTCTATAACTTGGTTGTCCCATTGAACCTAGATCTTGGGATTTCCAGTCAGCTAGGTTGGGTATCTGCTATAAAACCTTTCCTCTAATGGACTTTAGACCCATTCCCTTTGACAACTTTTCAAACTGCTCTTTACATAACCCTTTGGTTAGCGGATCCGCTATATTATCCTTTGACCGCACGTAGTCAATAGAGATAATTCTAGTTGAGATCAGTTGTCTAATGGTGTTGTGTCTACGACGTATATGTCTAGACTTACCATTATAGATATTACTATGTGCCCTTCCAATTGCCGTTTGACTGTCACAGTAGATACAAATTGGTGGCACAGGTTTTTCCCATTAAGGAATGTCCTCTAGAAAATGGCGCAGCCATTCAGCTTCTTCTCCACATTTATCTAGAGCAATAAACTCAGATTCCATTGTGGACCTAGCGATAACAATTTGTTTCAAGGACTTCCATGAAACTGCTGCACCTACTAGTGAAAACACATATCCACTAGTGGATTTCGAATCCGTTATATCAGATATCCAGTTTGCATCACTGTACCCCTCTAGAACAGCTGGATATCTAATATAGTGCAGCCCATAATCTCGAGTGTATCTAAGGTATCTAGGTACCTTGACAATTGCCTTCCAATGGTCCTTACTTGGATTACTTGTATATCTGCTGAGTCTACTAATCGAGTATGCAATATCCGGTCTAGTACAACTCATCAGATACATTAGACTTCCAATGACCCGCGAGTATTCTAACTGAGAAATACTCTCTCATATATTCTTTGATAGATGAAGATTATTGTCTATTAGAGTTTTTGAAATTCCAGAATAATTTTTGGTAAATTTTTCCAGAATTTTATCTATGTAGTGTGACTAACTCAAATTTAGTCCATCTGATGTTCTCATGATTTTAATTCCTAAAATCACATCAGCGAGTCCCATATCTTTCATGTCAAATCTCGAATTCAGCATATTCTTCGTAGATTTGATCATTCTGTCATCACTACCAACAATGAGTATGTCATCCACGTAGAGACATAAAATGACGTAAGCATTTTCTGTTTCTTTAATGTATACACATTTATCACACTCATTGATCTTAAATCCTTTAGAAATCATTGCATTATCGAATTTTTCGTGCCACTGTTTTGACGCTTGTTTCAACCCATACAATGACTTGACCAATTTACAGACTTTCCTTTCTTGTCCTGGAGCCACGAACCATTCGGGTTGTTCCATATAAATTTCTTCATCTAAATCTCCATTTAGGAAAGCTGTTTTCACATCCATTTGATGAACTTCCAAATTACGCAATGCTGCAATTGCAAGTATCATCCTAATGGAATTTATTCTCGTCACAGGAGAATAAGTATCAAAATAGTCCAAGCCTTCCTTTTGCTTGTATCCCTTAATTACAAGCCTGCCCTTGTACTTATCAATAGATCCATCTGCTTTCATTTTCCTCTTAAAGATCCATGTGGATCCTAAGGGTTTACAACCAGTACGGAGATCCACTAATTCCCAAGTGTGATTTCGCAGAATCGAATTAATTTCACTTTTGATTGCCTCCTTCCAAAGAGGTCCCTCAGAGGAATTCACTGCTTCAGCATAGATTTGTGATTCCTTTTCCAACAAATATGTCAGAAAATCATTCCCGAATGATTTTTCAATTCTAGCTCTTTTGCTGCGTCTAGGTTCAATCTCTTGATCTGAACTATGCCTTTCATGATCTACGTCATGAAGTCCATCATTCATAGTATGTGAGGTTCGTTTCGATGAACTCGATGCCTCATTCAATTTACATGGAAATGCATCTTCAAAGAACGATGCATTCCTTGATTCCATTATCGTGTTCTTGTGTATATCGGGAATCTTAGATTCATGCACAAGAAATCGATAAGCACTACTGTTATGTGCATAGCCAATAAAGATGCAGTCCACCATCTTAGGACCGATCTTTACTTTCTTTGGTGCCGGAACTACTACTTTTGCCAAGCACCCCCACACTTGCAAGTGATCGTAGGATGGTCTCCTACCTTTGAATAATTCATAAGGTGTCTTTTCCCCTTTCTTTCGAGGCACCTTATTTAATAGGTAATTGCTTGACAATATTGCTTCACCCCACATATTTTGAGGTAATCCTGAACTTAATATCATTGCATTCATCATGTCTTTCAACGTGCGATTTTTGCGTTCAGTAACACCATTCGATTGAGGTGAATAGGGTGCAGTCACTTCGTGTATAATTCCGTGTTGTACACAGAATTCCCCGAAAGGCGTTACGTATTCGCCTCCTCTGTCACTCCTCAATCTCTTGATTTTCTTGTTGAGTTGATTCTCAACTTCATTTTTATAGAGAACAAATTTCTCTATGGCCTCATCTTTGCTTTTCAACAAATATACATAACAGTATTTTGTACTATCATCGATAAAGGTAATAATATAATTATTACCACCTCTTGTTGTTGCGAACTTTAAATCGCATACATCACTATGAATTAGATCAAGTGACTTGGTGTTCCTTTCAATCATTTGAAAGGGTGATCTTGTCAATTTTACCTCAACACAAATTTTACATTTGTGCTGTGAATCAATTTGGAATGTAGGTATGTGATTCAAGTTAATTAATCTACGCAAAGTATTATAATTAACATGACCTAGTCTTCCATGCCACAAATTAGGAGACTCAATCAAAGATGTAGAAGAACCAGAATTCTTATTGATTATGGTCATTACATTGAGCTTAAAAAGCCCATCACATACATATCCCTTTCCTACGTACATTCCAGACTTAGACAAAATAACTTTGTTTGACTCAAAAACCATCTTGAACCCATGTTTGTTCAGCAATGACCCGGAGACTAAATTCTTTCGAATCTCAGGTACGTACAATACGTTGTTCAGAGTCAACTCCTTTCCTAAAGTCATCTTTAAGACCACCTTGCCTTGACCTTCAACAGCAGAATGGGCAAAGTTTCCCATATAGATCCTCTCCCCAGTAACCGGTTCGAGCATAGTGAATAGGTCTCTGTTTGAGCACACATGTCTGGTGGCACCGGTATCAAGCCACCATTCCTTTGGGTTGGACCCAATGAGGTTCACCTCTGAAACCACAGCAGATAGGTTGATGTCTGCCACATCTTGGGCCATTTCATTAACCACGTTTGCTTCATGGTTCTTTTTCCTCTTTGGGAGCCTGCAGTCAGCAGATCTGTGACCTTTCTTGTCATAGTTGAAGCATTTCCCCTAAAACTTGGGCTTGAAGATTCCTCCATTTGTACCCAGTTTTTTCTTGCCTTTTTTGTTCTTGGAGCTTTGCCCTGCTCCATGACATTTACCTTAGTAGCAGGGAGGATGAGATCCTTTCCGGAGTTTTTATTGTCTTCTTCAATTCGAAGCTTGACAACAAGATCTTCCATTGTCATCTCCTTTCGCTTATGCTTCAGATAATTTTTGAAATCCTTCCAACCAGGAGGCAGCTTTTCAATGACAACATCCATTTGGAAGGATTCACTTAGAGTCATCCCCTCAGCTTGAATCTCATGCAAGAGCACTTGAAATTCCTGCACTTGACTCATTACAGTCCTTGAATCCACCATTTTAAAATCGAGGAACCATTCGACGAGAAATTTCTTCGCACCGGCATCCTCTGATTTATATTTACGGTCTAAGGATTCCCATAGCTCCTTTGCCGTCTTAAACCCTTGATAGACACTACACAGGGAATCATGAAGACTGTTCATGATATAATTCAGGCAAAGATAGTCGGAGTGCTTCCAAGCATCAACCGCATTGAGAGCCTGCACATCTGACTCCCCCACAGATAGGATTGGAGCATTTTCAGTCAAGAATCTTGCAAGGTTCAGAGTTGTGGGGTAGAATAGCATCTTTTGCTGCCATCTCTTGAAGTTCAACCCATTGAACTTCTCGGGCTTCTCAATATGGTTCACAGGGACCATCGAAGGAGCAGCCACGTTTTGGCTAACCAAATGGTTAGGCAAGATAGGAGCAGGGCCGGAGCCAGTAGTCTGGCTTCCGTTGGTCGTATCTCCATCGTTCCCCGACGCCATTCAAATCGTTCAAATAACAAATTATGTTTCAAGATTGTAAACAAAATTATAATTAGCCGTAATAAGTCACAAAAAATTGAACGATAATTCAAATAGCTATTCGGACAAATAGAATGCTATAAAATTAACTAAATTTCACTAGTGTAAGAACTTGGAAATTCAAACCAAAACAAAGGCGAAATCGAAAGATACGAGAGAGCCGAGTCCTGTGTTAGACACAAACCCCTTAAAACAGAATTGTCCCCTCCTAGGTGCTTTAGGTCACGTGGACAATCGTTTCCCAGGGTAAAACGGCAACAAGTGAAGCAGCATCACAAACAGCAACGCTTCAGCGAACTCGAAGAGAAGCGTGAACACTTTTGACTTGAATCTTTCGTAGAAAATTGTAGGCGACCACTTGTGCAATTTCCTTTTGATCTCAGTAAAAGGAAGTTGTTCTTTTCTAGGGAATTGCAACCAAGGGAAGACTTTTCTTTTCCTTTTCCAATCGGCTACAGAAAGCAAATTAAAGCAGGAGGCTCTCTTGATTTAATTTGATGCATGTGCCTTTATAGACTACGGGTTTCATCCTTCCATGACTCTTCCTATTCTCCTTTTATGGGGAATAACTCACATATATTCAATATATGTGTTAATGGTATTTGATTATTCATGAATGCAATCCATTCATTTCTTATAACCACTAAGAAAATCAAGAGTCATTAGTTTGTGAACAATTTCCTCATTCACCCATTAGTCATAATTTCCAACAAGTGCTTACTCTTCCTGGTACACTAACTAAAGTCACTGCGGACTACTTTCATTCGCTGCCCACAGGATTCATAAAGGACTTTGAGAAGCTCTAGGAGATCTGATCCAGAGTTTCACGGGGACACAGAGAATCAGGAAAGACGTGAACTACCTCTTTGCAATGGAGCAAAAGGACTATGAGTCGCTCAACGCCTAGTATGAGAGGTTCTTTGGCGTTGCATCTGAGATTCATGAAGGTGGTGGCACTTGAATCAATTTCTGCATTCCAGAGAGGTTTGAAAAATGTGGATTTCAAGAAGGACCTAATCATCACTCCAGCGATTGAGTTGGCTGACCTCTCTGCGAGTGCTCCTAAATCACTGGTGTTGAATGAGATTGGGAGGATGGGCTTGCTTATGCCACCACCACCACCAAAGAAGGGGGTGAGCTTGGGAAAAGATAAAGTCCAAATTTTTGTCCTGTCATAAAGCTATGGGCATGCTACTGATAGAGAGCTCAAACGGGGGATTGAAAAGCTAATACAAGAGGGGCATTTGAAGCACTTCGTCCATGGTGGTGGGCATGACAAGAGCCCACCACGAATGTCATCGCTGCAGAGGTCGTCCCCTAGAAGACACGAGGAGTATCACAAGCAAAGAGATGCTAGAGACAAGGATTACAAACATATTTTTGTGAAGAACCCAAAAGCAATTGTCGCAATGGGGAAAGGAGTGTCCGAAGTGAGGCTACCCCGCGAGAGGTGATTAGCTTCAGGCAGTGCCAGAAAGACATACATTGGGCAGGCAATGTTAATGGACACCACAGGAAACGCGTCAAAGATGGAGGAAAAAAGGATCCGGTCCTGAGTTTCTCCGAGGGCGATGCAGCACATGTCAGACTTCCTCATGAAGATGCCTTGGTGATTTCTACAAAGATTGGCTCATAGTAGGTATGGGGAGCTCCACTGATATACTTTTTTATGATGCTTTTGCCCAAATGAATCTTCCACAAGATAAGCTGAGGTAGGTGAAAACTCCCTTGGTAAGTTTTACTAGTAGTATGGCTAAAGCTCTTGGCTCCATAGACCTTCCCATGGCATTCGATAGAGAGCCGCGAAGGTTAGATAAGATGGTTAACTTTCTGGCAGTGAACTTGCCTCCCGTATAATGCTAACATAGGAGGGCCCACTCTCAACGCTATCAGGGCTGTCCCCTTCGCTTTTCACCTCAAGTTAAAGTTCCCCTCTAGAAATGGCATAGGAGAGATATGTGGAGATCCACTGGCTGGCTGTACGAAACTGTTATGTTGCTTCCTTGAAAGGCAAATCCGATGCCAAGCAGACTCTCATGGTGGACGTGGACGTGGACCCTCGCAAGGGAACTAGCAGGCCCACCCATGTTGGAAATATTGTGTTGGATAAAAAATAATACGTCCCTTTGTATATTGAGTTGGACCATAATACACATTAGGATATATGAGAATGTTATAACTCGAATTCATTTTTTATTTGTCCAATTGGCTTTGATCTTTAAATCGTGCTCTTTATTTATATCTTCAACAATGTGCATTCGCATATCAACTAGTTTAATCTATAGAGCACGATCATCAATAACAAAAAAAAAAAAAACAAGTGTATATGTTGCTTTAATACACCGCAGTCACTGTTAGAGCTTGATGCTCCAAATCTAGATCAAAATAAGTTCTCAGTAAGAGTTGGTTATAATTAGTTGTATTATTTGCTTGGACTAACTTTTGTGTGGAAACTTATATGATTTTACTCTTTATTATTCCACTTTATTTTTTAATAGTACTATAAAATAATAACATTGATTTCCTGAACAATTATGTCAATATATACTATACAGATGAGCTAATCATCCAAACAAAAAAGAATCGATCATAATCACTGAGTACATGTTGTAACTCTATGTTCTCATGATAATCCAAGGTTCTATTTGTTGTGAAAATTTCGAGATATAGAGAACAATAACTAAATAGAGAAAATGAATTTCATACAAAATAATATTAATATTTTGGCATCTCAAGTACAATAAATTTAACTTGTATAACACATCAAAATAAGAGAGATAATTTAACAGAAAACACAAATAATTGATAGAAATTAGTTGACAAAGCGTTTCTAGGAAACTCTCTTGAGAATAGATAATTCCCCACTATATTACAGTTCAATGGAATTATCCAATCCCGGGATACAATGCGCACGAGAAGTAGTTATGGCTGTAAACATGACACTCCTTTACTAGAATCCAACCCGAAAAATATAAAATATATTTATGAATAATATAAACGCTCAACTAAATTTTGTGCTCTCGGGAAAACACCACACTCTATTGTCTGCCGTGTTATGTATATATAGAGCACAAAAATATCAAATATAATAATTGAAATTAAATTCATTTGACCATGCAATTTAATTTTTCATCTACGGCCAAAAGAATAAAAGTTATTAATCCAAATGAATAGCAATTAAAGATAAAGACTTTAACAAAACGGTCATATTAAGACAGTCAAGAGTTAACAGTAAACTAAATATCTAATATCAAATTAGCAAATATATTATTAGTAAATACCTTAATAATGAAATTATATAACAATCGCCCACTTATTTTACTAAAAATATATAAAGAATTTAAAATAATCGGGTTATTATATAGCACATAGCCTGACGGTGGCCTTGAACTTGAAACACAGGTTTGAACATAAATTCAAAGAATTTAGTTCATACTATACATGGGTTCTAGATCACTATAAGCAACGCCAATTTAGTGCGGCCTTGCGCTATCTTGGTCTTGCAAGTACTCTTGGATTTAGCGGAAAATCCATAGGAAGCGGGCACTCACTTCCATATTTGCATAGGTAGTCTCATCAAGAGTGTCCATAAACGCTCTAGCGCTCCATTTTAAAAGCCATGAGACTATTAAGAACAAATGTTCAGCCTTTCTCGTTGTGAAAATTCGATGCATTAAACCAAATATGGGACTTTTGGGAATTACCCCCACTATTTCTCACAATTCATTGCACTGAAAATGTAAACACACGTTACATTTCTTGTGTAGTCCAACTGAAGAGCCCTTGAACCCTCAGAACTCGATTTCCATTCGAGAAGTCAATTCTCCCATTTAGTGGCATCGATATAAAGATGTTAGGATTCACTCGGACTATTTCTATAATCCGGCAATAGTCTCGTATCTCTCGTGGTTCAAATTCTTCTAAATTATCACATAAAAATTTGTGCATATCTTTTCGTTGCCTATTCCTTCCATACACACCTTTTCACAACATTAAAGTTCTTGCATATAGCATCTCATTGAGACTTTTTAAGTCGTTGACTGTGATATATTTGATCTCCAAGAAAATACTCATACGGTCACATGCACCAAATAAATAAATGTATAATGAGCTATATCAAGATACTAAATCTTACGACCAACTGAGCTTTAGTAATTGAAGTAATTCACGCTTAAGGTTCCTCCACAAGATTATTAGATGTTATTGCCGTATATTATGGAAAACTTCCATCTCATAGGATAACTCATATTTACATTAGTAAAAATATATATATATTGCAAAAGCATAATAATATATTACCTCAATTGTGCTATTTAAATTTTATTTGCGCATAGCCCATACTGCTTAACAATTTAATGACCATAAAACTAGACAAGGCAAATCTTGAAGATCATGCTAAGCATTCATATAACGCAGCACATCATCTTAAATATTCAACCGCAAATTTTCTTATGTAATATAAACACTGTAGATATATATATATATGTACTCATAAAAATTCAAACGCTGTCATTCTTGAAGCAAATTAAGCTCATAAAATTATCTCTCAAAATTTGAAAGATAATATTAACTTAACTATATTGCAATCTCCAAAACTCTCCAGTCCTTTTACAATGACAAATCAATTTTAGAGCCTTCTATTCCATAATGAATATATCCCTTTCATTGAGATACTACTATTTCTTTCTGTTTAATGACGCTATAATATGGCCATTACCACTATGATTATTGGAATCAATTTTCTGTATAAAATCCCACCAATATTGTTTTAGAAAGGTTTTAAGCACAAACACTAAACCAACCAAAACAAATTAGTTTAGTGATAATGTTGATGATTCCGACCATACCTTGGCCAACATCATATACCTCCTTTAACGGCTTTGCATCAATTTGGTGGACGATTCTTGAAAATTACCTACTACATGACGATCCTTGCTCTTCTCATAAGTTTGAGTTGCATGACCCTCTCTGCTTAACGCTTTTCATTCTTTGGTGATTCCGAATGTCGTCGTTCAGAGGTTTCTAAGGAGCACTGACTTCGTTCATCATGGTGAGTTTTCAGCCCTATTTCATCGGTTTGTTGACATGGGTGGACACTTAGAGAGAGAAAGCCCGACTCTTCGTTAATGGCAGCTTGTTGTTGAGATTATTTCTGGCTGAACTACTTACATGATTAGACTCCTCTGGTCAGAAGGAAACTGTGGGACTGTACGGAGTCGGATTCCGTTAAATGGTTTGAAAGTTATTGTGATTTGAAATCTCCAAAAATCATAACGAACTAACAACTTTGACATGCTTTTTAGGACTGATTTTTCATCACCTTTTAAGCTCCCGTTTGTTTCTAAGATAAAGCTCATTTTATAAGGTTTCCATAGACAATAAGAACATGGTATTTGGAGCTCTGTAACAAGAGAACCGAACTTCTGAAATTGGCCGTGGAGGGTTGCCAAGTTCTGAAGGGAAATAAGGGCTCTGGGTCACTACTGCAGCCCACTGAAAGTTAACTGATTTCGGCGTTTGCAGTTGGTGGGCCGGCAAACGAGCCACGCAAGCATTTAACGGAGCTTCTTAACGGAATATGACGGAAATGCTAGAATTAGAACAACCTTCAAACCACATGTATGTTTGTGTAATTATCTAACTGTACATGTTAGTTGTTGGAAAATGTAAAAATCATATGCCTATCCATGTCATTCACCCTAAGGGCATGTTTGGTTGATCAGAATTGCCAATCATTTCCGAATCTATTCCAAGGGGAATAATATTTCCCACGTTTGTTTACATCAGAAATAGAAACAACAATTCCGGATGGTTTTTCTCATCCTCCATAGAGAGAGAATTGCCATGCCTGACTCCCCACTCCTCCATAGCAATTCCCATTGGGAATAGATGGGCACAATCACCATCTTTCCCTTAGCCTAGCCCCTCGACTACCACAGACATTGCTGCTCCGCCCCTTCATCGCCACGATCACTACTGCCTCTCTAACTTCATCTCCAACAATGGCTTCCATCATTCCCAGTGGGTCTCAAGGTCACGAAGTTAGACTCGACCTCGGATAAGCCATATTCGACCTATAAGACCGAGATCGGGTGGGATATGGTTCGACCATGAACCCAAGGCTCGTGATCTCAAGCCCGACCTTTACCCAAGGCTCGTGAGAGACACGAGTAGGTCGGGATCTCAGGCCTGACCCTAACCCATGCTTCTCGTGCGCTGACTTGATTGAGGCAAGGATCAGGAGAGCTCGAACTAGAGAGAAAAAGACGAGCCCATGGCTCCCGAGCTTGGGTTCATCCAGATTGATGGCTCACGACCCTGAGGCAGGGTTTGCGAGCCCAAGGCGATCACGCATGGGGCTTATGACTCACGGCTGGCTCGAGAGGCATGGTAGTGAATGTCCATGGCTGTCCTACTAGTGCCACTGTTCATCTTCGAAGAAGAAGATGAACGGTGGCCTTTTTATTTATTTTTTATTTTACATTATTGTAATATTTAAAATCAAGGGTATACGTGTCTTTTGGCTTTGAAACGTGTCGTATTTCCCATGTATTCCGATCAATCAAATATAAAATTTTAGTTCTCAATTTTATTATTTCTACCAAATAAATAAAATTTTATTAGAATTTGAATTCTATTCTCTATCTATTCTAATCCATATTCATTCTATTCTGCATCAATTTCATTTTAACAAACCAAACGTAGCGTAAATAAAACGATGTGTGAGCACTTTGCGCAGCACCTTAGCTTCACTTAATGGTGACACTAAACTATTATATGAAAAATAATCATTATAAAAGTTGCGGCATAATACAAGAATGCGCCACAATTCATGTTTTCTCAAACGCTCAAGCTTGTGGTTTGTCATCTTTTTAACTGTTTATATAATATAATTTGATTGGAGGTTTGCGTATTCTTTTTTTCCACATTTATCTATATCCTACGTGTTTAGGATCCCCAGAGGACTCGACACATTTATCAATTCTCCATCGAAAATAAAAATAAAAGATTCATCATCCACTCTCGATCTCGATTCATTCATCTCGCTCCTTATTCAAGGGAAACAAAAAAAAAATTTCTCGCTCGTCATCTTTTCAGTATTTCAAAATGTCCCATAGTTTTTGGTTCTTCTCAGAATTTCCCCGACAAAATTGATAATTTGGTCCCTGAAATATGCACCTCGAGGCAAGTTCGTCCCGGAAATAAATTCTCTGTACTAATTGGTCCGGACGTTTGAAACGTTTGGACTAATTGGTCCGGACGTTTGAAACAATTGGACTAATTGGTCCTTCCGTTTGAAAAAAGTGGAAGTCCTTGACGGAACATCCTGTAGACGCCGTGACGTTGCTCTGTTCATCGTCCCTGCAAAGAGAAACCATTCCTCCCGCCCAAATTGCCCAGATTGCATCTTCCCCCAAAATTCGATTTGACCTAATTGAGCTAGAAATCATCAAATTCAACCCAACGCCTCGAGATTTCTTGCCTTAAGAGTGTCGCCCATGATCTTCCGAAGTTGCGGCTGTTGATTGTTGGTGATCTTCCGTGTCGCCCGTGATCTCCAGTGATTGCCCATGCGTTGAGAGTGTCGCCCAGATTGCTTTGTTGATTTTTGCTGCAGTGATTGTTGGTTGTTTTACAACGAGAAGCACCCGCGACTCTTGATTTGCATTGCAAATGGCTTCCAGGTGAGGACTGACTGTTAGATGAAGCTGTCTTTGGTTGTCCATTCTGCTGCAATTGTTGTTCATTTGTTCATCACCATGCATAGCAAGTGCTTGAGAAAATGCTCAAGAAAATGCTCGAGCAAATGCTCAACAAGTGCTCGACAAAATGCATAGCAAGTGCTCGAGCAGGGTCCTGACCTTTAGCTGATTCTGATATCCATGCATTTGGATGAGAGTTTGATTTGTTCATCAAAGAACAAACGAATGAGATTTGTTTTTGCATCATAATCAAAGAACAAAGAATGAGATTTTTGTACTGGAAAGAACATTAGCTTTTGGAATGAAAGAATCAAAGAACAAAGTAGGAATCTTGCTTTTTCTCGGAAAAAAAAAAATTAGCTTCTGGAAACATGTAGCAGTGTAAGAACAAACGAATGAGATTTCTGTACTTGCCAATAAGACTCAGGATTCCCACTTCAAAAAGGATTTAACAGAGAATCAGCTAAAGTGGAATGTGGGAGCTGCAATTTTCTCGGAAAAAAAAAAGAACATTAGATTCTGGAAACATGTAGCAGTGTCTTCCTTATGGATTCGTGTTGGCATTGTTCGAGGTTTACTCGCAACAATTGGGCTCGTGCTGTTTTTGCAGCGTCTCCCAAAGGCAATGAACCTTTGTTGGGCCTTGATAATGGGCAAGAATGTACTGAGGTTCACATCCGACATTGCAGAACTTGTCATCATTGATATAGTGAACTTCTTGGCCACTACTTTTGAAGTGGTCGATCCATATGCCCATCGCAACATCTTCCAGCTTAAATAACTACAAGAAAATTTCATTTGGTAAAGATTTTGGGACAATTATTAACCATTTTCTCATTATAACAAGAATATATTATGGAGCTGCAATTGTCTGTTGATTGTCTATGTGTTCCACTTCTATGGAACTTCATATGGGTCTCATTTGCCTCTCTCTCTCTCTTGATATATCTATTTATGCTTTGTGTTTTGCATGAGGTGATGGATTTTTGAATTGGTTTTATGAAGGAATGATGATGAAGTTGGTGAGGAGAATAATCTTGAAGGATATGATGTAGATGGGCAGGAAGATTATTTTGAGTATGGAGGTACTGAACATGTTGATTCGGGGGTTTACTGGAATTCAGAATGCATATTTAATGAGGATGCTGAAGGTCATTTGGACAAAGAAGAAGAGCGTATTGGTGAAGGATCAGATCCTGAAAATGGAGAGCAGATAGTTGTCAGCTTATCACCAACAATAGCAGATATGGTCATCTCTAGTGATGAAGAACAAGGCTATATTTCAGAAGAGTTAGTGGACAACTGTATATCTGATGATGACAAGGGTGATGATGAGTTGGGAAAGTATCCCGAGTTTGATGAGAATGCCATGTTTGGGGAGGTTCAATTAGAGTTACAAATGTTATTCCCAAACTTAACTATGTTCAAGAAAGCTGTGACAGATTATAATGTATCAATAGGAAGGGTGTTCAAATTTGTGAAGAATGACAACGAAAGGGTTAGGGCAAAGTGTAGATCGGAAGGGTGCAAATGGGAGATCTACTGTTCTTGGAGTAATGAGGTGAAAACTTTCAAAGTAAAAAGTTCGTGGAGCCACATACTTGTGCTAGGGGGTTCAAAAACAAGCAAGCTAATAAGAAGTGGTTGGCTGCTCAGCTTGTTGATGAATTAAGATCATACCCGACAATGTCAGCACATGATGCTTTTGAGTGGTTTAAAAGGTATAGAGGTATTCACGTCGATGACTATCAGATATATAGAGCAATGAGGTTAGCCAGAAAAATTGTAGAGGGATCTGAGAAGTTGCAATATCAAAAATTGTGGGACTACTGTGAGGAATTGAGGAGGCGGAATCCTAATTCTACATTTGGTTTGAAAGTACATAGACCTACTCTAGAGTTGCCACCAACATTTGATAGGCTATACATTTGCTTTAATGCAAATGTTCAGGGGTTTAAAGCAGGATGCAGACCCCTCATTGGGCTGGATGGGTGTTTTCTAAAGGGATATTATGGAGGACAATTACTGTCTGCTGTTGCTCAAGATGGCAATCAACATTTCTATGTGATTGCAGTAGCTGTTGTTGAGCAAGAAAGTAGGGATACATGGAGTTGGTTTTTGACAAATTTGCTTGGGGATATTGGACAATATAGTGATAATGGTTGGAACTTTATATCAGATCAACAGAAGGTACCTATCAATTAATTATAATTTTTTAATATTGACTAAAACTAGAATATTATTTGACAATGAAGATTCTTGCAGGGTTTGAAATTGGCTTTGGAGGAATTATGTCCTGGTGCTCCACATAGAAATTGTGTATTGCACATATGGAGGAACTTCTACAACAAATTCAGGAACATGGAACTAACCAAACAACTTTGGAAATGTGCAAGAAGTACCACAATGGTGGAGTTTGAACATAATATGATGATAATGAAGAGAATGAATGAGGATGCATGGGCATGGCTGAAGAGATTCAAGCCCGACGCTTGGAGCAAAGCTGGATTTAGTGATTATCCTAAGAATGATAATCTACTAAATAATACTTGTGAGCAGTTTAACTCGAAGATTGTGAAGTTCAGAGGTAAGCCAATCATTACGATGCTTGAAGAGATTAGATGTTATTTGATGGGAAAGATGAATAAGCACAGATTGAAGGCAAATAGCTTTGTGGGTCCAATTTGTCCAGTAGCACAGAGTAGGCTAGACAAGTCTAGAAAAGATAGTTCATATTGGACTCCTGAATGGGTTGGTGATGCAGAGGGTTACAAATTTCAAGTATGGAAAAGGCCCCAATGCAAGGTGGTAGATTTAGGTGCTGGAACTTGTAGTTGTAGAATGTGGCAGTTAACTGGGATACCATGTGCACATGCTATTGCTTGCATGGCTTACAATAATTTGGAACCCGAAAAATATGTTCACACATGGTATTCTACTGAACGATGGAGAGCCACTTATGTCCCATACATTGAACCAATTGTTGGTGAAAGTGACTGGCACCGCACTGAAATGCCACCAATTGAACCACCTGCATTTAAAAGACCGTCTGGAAGGCCTAAGCAAAAGAGAAGGCAATCTCAGGGTGAGGCAAGCAACTCTGTCAACTCCTCCAATGCAACAAGAAAGTATGGTGAGACTCACTGCTCTAGATGTGGAGAGGCTGGACACAACATTAGGAGATGTACGAATGAAGCCACTAATGATGCTCTAAATAGGAGGGGAAACAGAAGAACAACCAGGGGTCCTAATGCATCTGATTCACAGGTATGATAATTGTTTATTATGATAAATTCAATTGGCTTTGTCTTATAAATGCTCTTTTGCTCTTTTGGTAGGTTGAAGCCCCCTTAGGCCCCTCAGGCCCCATTGTAGGGTCTCAAGACTCTATCATCCTCGGGCCTAGCATACCTGTTTCATTGGGATCCATTCGATCAGCTTCACATTCTTCTGCTCAGGTTGATTGAACTCACAATGAGTATTGAAATTATTTTTACTAAGAGAAGCCAACATATAAATCTTGTTTTTCTAGGTTCAACGAAGGCATTTTAGCTCAGGAATGGGGATACCAGCAAACCAAGGTCCTAATTGGAGGCCTCCAACACCATTTAATCCATCTCCAGGTCCAAGCAAATTTCCATTCAGCTTCCCTGTAGAAGTAATGGGTAGGGGCAATTGGAGTACTCATGCTTATAGACCCCCTCCTATAAGGCCAAGGGTACTTGCAGAAGCTTCAACAGCTTCAGCGTCAACTTCCCATTCAAGCTCATCACAAGGATCAAACACCATCAGTCGAAGACCTTGAGGAGTGGTTATGTATTCTGTTGAAGAATTGCATTTTGTTATTTGGTGCTGCAGAACAGTGGTTATGCTTATGTATTCTGTTGTAAAATTGCATTTGTTCTTTGGTGATGTAGAACAATGGTTATGGTTATGTATTCTGTTGGTCCAATTTGCATTTTGTTCTTTGGTGATGCAGAATAGTGGTTATGGTCTTTGGCAATGTAGAACAATGGTTATGGTTATTTATTCTATTGGATAATTGCATTTTGTTCTTTGGTGCTGCAGAACAGTGGTTATGGTTATGTATTATGTTGAAAAAAATCCAATTTGTTATTTGGCAATGCAAAATAGTGGTTATGGTTATGGCATCTGTCGAAAAAATGCAATTCGTTCTTTGGCAAAATAGGCAACAAGAACAGAATTGCCACTCAGAATAGGCAATAATAACAGAACAGTGACGAGCAAAGCCAAACATTGTGTTACATTAGCAATAATAAAGACATCTCAATACAAATAATAAGCTCACAGGCCTACAGTATCCCATTCATATGAGGAAACACGTTACCATATCCTTAGACAAACACAAATAAAGACTAAAACAAGGACGAAAATCAATATACCACATGCAATCTTCAGCATTTTGTTTTCCTGTTCATACATTTGAATTTTCTTCTTCATCTTTTTCACGAGCTTGTTATCTTCTTCATTTAAAGCTTGTTTCCCGAGGGATGTAAAAGAAGCTCCAAACTGCTCCTCGTCATCAACCCATTCAAAGTATCTACAGGTAAGATCACTTCTCTTCCATAAAGGACAACCAAGGAAACGTCTACCATAGCTTTGTTTCCTGGTAGATGTTTGCAACAGTAGCTTCCTTCCACACCCACACAGATTGACTGATTCCTCAACTCGTGAAGAAGCTGTGGACTTTTGGATGTATTGCTTTGTCCCACTCCATTGGCTTCCCTCACCTCCCATATATGTTGTGCTTAGATCTGAAGCTCGGTTGAAGCTTTTGGATGTGTCTGTCTGTTTGTTTTCGCTACAAATGGTTGAAGCTTCAAAAGAACATGTCAGTTCATAAAAGCTGGTAAACCTAAGTAAAGAACAAGCCACTCATGAAAAAAGGATTTAATAGAGAAATTATAGGAAATGCGTTCCCAGAAGCCTAAAATAGAAGTTACGTGAAAAGACAGCACTCGAGGATCGAAATTCCAGGTTATTCAAATGAGAGGGGGGAACTTCCATTCAAATGTTAATCGGGACGGGAGGGCGGGGGCCAATGCAATTCTGCCTCTTTAATACAAAAAAAGGAAAAAAAAAAAAAGAGCATAGGGATTGCCAATTCATTCTTGCAGGTAGTCCCATATATAATCATATATATATATATAGATTATGGAGCAACAGAAGCAAAGTGGTGTAATTAAATTCATGGATTTCCTTCTCCTTGATGCTTTTCTTCCATGGCAGGATATATAAACAAGAAAAGGAAAGGATAAATAAGATTTTGATGATATCGTGTTTGTGGAGGGGGGGGGGGGGAGGGGAACAATGTCCTCGATAGTTGTATAGTAAGTCGAGCAACAAACGGGAGAGCGAAAACAGAGAGCAATTAGGAGGATCCGAAAATGGATATCGAGATGGGAGATGCCATAGTAAGCAGGAAAAGAGACTGCAAAGATGACAGCAGAAAAAGCCTCTATCAAGCAGCTATGCTGGAGTTCGTCGAAACTTTCGACACATTACTAAAAGCAGATCCTCTTATACTAGACCGACTTTCACTCACCTCCTCCCCCTGAGACTCCCCTTCACGTAGTTGCATTACGCGGGCATTTAGATTTCACCAAGGCAATTTTTGAACCACAGGCCTCAGTTATCAGAGTTTAAGCTCAAAATAACAGCAAAAGAAAAAAATGGGGGTAAAGTCTCAATGGAAAAGAATAGATGAATTATTCAGTATATGAATGCCAAAGAACTCCAGAACACGCAAGGTTTGTCAAGCATTTTGTCGAACACTTGCTATGCATGGTGATGAACAACAATCACCCCAAATGAGCAACCAAAGACAGCAGATGAGTACGATGCCAAAAGGAAAAAAGACAGATTACCCAAATGCACTGGTCTCTTCAATTCCAATCTAGCCATCAAAAGAGTAAATCTCATATACATAAAACTCCACCAACAACAACCCAACCTTTGTTTCTCTGGATTCCTTCAATTTTCGAGTAAGTAGAATTCTGCCCCCATCAGTTAAACATTTTGGGAACTTACCCTACACTTTAGCTCAATATACTGCCTAATGCATATCATTTGATATGCAGCTGAGATGCAAATGAGATGCAAAAAACAGTTCAAATCTGCAGCTGAGATGCAACTTTGGACTTCTCTGGGTTCATGATTTCCAAGGCCTAAATATAATTGCTTCCAGTAATTGCCTAAATATAATTTTCCATGGTTCATGAAAGCATGCTTCCGATCAATGTCATGATATGCACTGGATCAGTCTTCTTTAGCGGGGTAAACGACCAACAAACCAGAATTATACTGACCTGGAAGATCGCGATTGCAGCAGAATGGACAACCAAAGACAACTTCATCTAACAATCATTTGCAATGCAAATCAAGAGCCGCGGGTGCTTCTCGTTGTAACACAACCAACAATCACTGCAGCAAAAATCAACAAAGCAATCTGAGCGACACTCTCAACGATGGGCAATCACGGGAGATCACGGGCGACACGGAAGATCACCAACAATCAACAGCCGCAACTTCGGAAGATCACGGGCGACACTCTTAAGGCAAGAAATCTCGAGGCGTTGGGTTGAATTTGATGATTTCTAGCTCAATTAGGTCAAATCGAATTTTGGGGGAAGACGTACTCTGGGCAATTTGGGCGAGAGGAATGGTTTCTCTCTGCAGGGACGATGAACAGAGCAACGTCACGGCGTCTACAGGATGTTTCGTCAAGGACTTTCACTTTTTTCAAACGGAAGGACCAATTGGTCCAAATGTTTCAAACGTCCGGACCAATTAGTCCAAACGTTTCAAACGTCCGGACCAACGTCCGGACCAATTAGTACAGAGAATTTATTTCCGGGACGAACTTGCCTCGAAGTGTATATTTCAGGGACCAAATTATCAATTTTGTCGAATTTCCCCACTTCACTCGCCCACTCACTCACTCACTCACTCTCTCTCTTCCCTTCCCTCACCTTCTTCTCTCTTCGGCCTTTTCGTCTTCCTCTTTCCGCACGCATGTACGAACGAAGGCCAGGGAGAGAGTGACGCACGCAAGCTCTATCTCGTCCTAGCGATTCGGGATGCCCCGGTATCCAAACCCTAGCTCGGCCTCTCCTTCGCCGGACATTGAGTTCCGCACCTTCGACGATGACGCCTGGTACAGCGTCCGCCTCCTCCTCCTCAGCTCCGGCCACCAGCTCAAACTGATGTACTGCCACCTCTCGGACTTCTACGACAGGGTCTTCCACGCCAAGGACTTTCGCTCCCTCGAAGCGATCCAGGACTTTCGGTCGAGGTTCAGGCCTGCCTCCCCTCAGCTTCAGGACTCGGATTGCGGCTCCGTTACCCCGGGCACCCTCGTCTGCGCCTCTCACTCCCCGAGGGACGGCGATGTTTGCTTCTACGACGCCATTGTTGAAGCAGTATGTCTCATCGCTGCTGCATTTATTTACCGTTATGTTATGGACGTGCATTTTGTGAATGTCTGCTGATTGCTCTGTTTCTCTTAAGACTCTTTTTAACTGATTTCATGTTTTGCACGAACTGGTATCGTCGTTTGTGTTGCTGCTGTGGTCGAAACACCGTGAACCTGTAAGATCGAAAATGGGGTTATTGGCCAAATATATGATGGGGATGCAATTTTCTCGAAGAGCACCTATACGATGTGTCTTTTGTATAATGAACGTATAGATAAGATTAGATGCTGAACTGGAAAGCAATATCTTCTGATTGATGAATAGAAGGTGAACGGTTCCAACCTAAAACAGTATGTTCCTCTGAGATGGAAACTTTCTTCAATATGTCGAAATCATAGGGAAGATGTGGTGGCAATTGTTGTCTGTTCGTGTTAACTTGAGATATACTGAAAATTGTAGTTAATTATTCAAAATGCCTCTATGTGATTAGATGATAATTTCATCACCTGTTCTGCTCTGCTTTCTTGGTATTCTTTATCAAGGTGGAGCGGAAGGAGCACAGTAGATACAAGTGCTTGTGTAGCTTTATGCTTCTCTCTAAACATGGCCCAAGTGAAGGGAAGATGGTCATGAAACGTATTGAAAGCATTTGTGTGGTCCAACCCACTGTTCGGGTTGATCCCAAGGTTGCCTCATTTCTGGAGATAGCAACAAAACATATGAATAGGATTATGCCCGAGTCAAATGCCAATTCTGGAGGTAACATTTCTACTCCTAGTGGTGACAATTCTGACAGATCAGTTTCCCCTTCAGGCAAAAAGGTCCATTCAGATGTTTCTGGATGTGGAACCCAGGCAAGACTTGTTTCCCTGCTTAAACCATTGACACAATATGTTGCCGTTCTAAATTTATGACTTTACTGATGTACATGTTGCTTTCTATGGGAATATAAACATGCTGATCATTTCGCAGGTGAAGCGTGCTCATCTCTAGGTGTGTTTGTTCTCCTATAGAACTTAATTTTCTTTGAAGTTTGATCTCTTCAATTGTGCCTGGAAGGATAATACTTTCTAGAGAATAGTCCTTCAACTTTTCTTGAAGTTTTGGGTTTGATTAACTTTCCGGATGCTTATAAGAAGAAATGGAAAAAGGGAATTATTTTTCTCTAAGTGCTCGAGTAAAGCTAATGGCGAACATTCTCTATGTCTATGTGCGAGTGTTTCCTGGACTACTAGCTTTATTTGTACTCATTGCTTTCATTACAGACAGGAAGATTGACAAGTGCAGTGGAAAGAGTCCACAGGATATTGATCTTGGAGGAGTGCGCAAACATTACATGATATTGATCGAGAACCTCGAGAAGGACTTACAATCATCCTCTATCGAGGATTTCCTCCAATTGCACACGTCAATGTCAACTAGAGCATGTATTTTCCCTTGCTTGCCATCAGAATCGTATGCACGCGGAGCTATTTTTGTGGATTCCGAGAAGAATCTTAAGAAGTTGTACGATTTTCTAGAGGATCCTGATCAATCATCGTATCCTCTAGAGGAAGGTACAAATCTGTCCTGTAGAATATGTTTAAAATGTGTCCTCCACTAGTATTAATTCTACGGTATCAAACCTAAATAAGAATTTTGTCCATTAATGATTCCTTTTCAACCTTTTTTTTCCTTTTCTCTTGCCCTCGCATTGTAGCTGTTTCTCTTAGCCGAGTAAATATAGATATAGAATGTCACCTCAGCATAAAATATTAGCTCTGCGCTTGGCATTAATATCTTTTAGAAACATTAGAAAATATGGAGCTGCCACTGTGGTTCGTGTATTTGAGGCTGTATGATCTCCCTCTATCAGCTGGACAAAACTAGCAAGGGCAATTTTTTTTATTTTTTATTTTTTGGGTAAGGATGATATTATATTACAAACTACTTAAGGACAGTGCCATTAGATGGTTACTGCGAGTATTTGAAGGTAAAACTGAAAGGATCTCTTTGACCTGCTAAAGGCTAGGATGGGTTGTGATGTTTTCTCAAATGAACTGGTAATGGCTGTTAAAATGGTAACTATATTTATTTGCAATAATGCACTGTGCATCTGTTTATCAAGACTGCGATAAGCCGATAACTGCTCTTTTACAGTGTATTACAAGCATCTTCTTTGGCATTTAATAGCTTTTTAGTCCCAGCTGCTATGGTACCTATTAGGTCTCCCACCTTTGGATTGAAGGGCCTGCCCCCTGCTAAACACGGGGATGCCCCATCCAATGGTGATGGGGTCTCAGGAGCCGCACCAATAGGATAGTAGAAGTTCCCGTATTGGTATAATTGAGATTGATGCTACTATCACTGACCATTTGGCATCTCGCATATATCATCTCATTATGCAGACCGTTAATGACATCTGGAAAGTTATGTGGGAATGCCATAACATCTTTTTCAGCTCTTATGCCCACATACCTCGTAAGTTTAGCATGACTTCCTTTAGAATTTGTTATATTTAGTTGGCTTGTTGCATCTATAGTTGAAACAGTCGTAGTTTTGCACAAGCATCAATGTTTTTGGGTTTCCAATGGTTTTGAACATTTGCATAAAGCTTTCAGTCTGAAAAGAATCTTGCGAGAAACTTGAAGACAGGAAATATGATGCATTATTCAAATTAACCTACTGACTAGTTGCTAAGCTACATGAGGCGCATCTTTTGGCACAAACTTTGTCATGTTCCTAAAAAATAACATTTGACATCGATTTTTTGGATATAGTTACAGAAAATCCCGATAAGTAGTCATAAGAAAAATTATTACAATAGTTATTTGATATAATGCCTTATGCATCAAGTGATAGAGGGAATTAGTGGACTATTTAGAAAGGGGAAAATACGTCATATAGCCCACGGTTTATGCGTTTTGGCAAATCTATCCTATGTTCTTTTTTGTTTTGGTCAGATATATCCCATGATTTACATTTTGCTCGAAATCTATCCCGGCGTTTTCTTGTCCGTTAATGAAAAATTAATAGGCTCTAAATCTATCCCATGGTTTTAATTTTTTTCCCAAATCTATCTTATGGTTTTAATTATTTCCTCAAAACTATCCCATGATTTTAATTTGTTTCTCCAATCTATCTCGAATAAAAGGGGTCAGAGTGACAAAACCGTTAACCGTTGACGAAGATATAACGGCGAGATAGATTTGGAACAAAATGTAAATCATGGGATATATCTGACAAAAAAATATATATGATAGATTTGACAAAATGGGTAAATGATAAGCTATATGGGGTAAAAATCCCTTTAGAAAAATATGGTTGTAGCTTCCTAATGATATACAAACATGTGGCAGGAGGTGGTAATGGCTGAGTTTGAATGGCAATGGCTAACTTTGCACATATGAAGAAGCTCTTTCAAGCTGAGGAAATTTTTGTTTTTCCCGAAAATACTCTTAGATGTGTTTCCAAACATAGAAATAATATGGACAAATAAATAACGGCACGTTAATCTTTTAGAAAGCAAATTGGCTAGAATATATATAATGAATGTGTATAATCATTTTGAGAGGAGCTCAGGGTATTCCAATTTTGGCCATGTTGTTCCTCCGTAGCTGCTGCTTCAGCTTTTTATATGTGTGTATGTATGTTCTATCACTTTCCATTAGACAGTGGTTAAAAAAGTGAATTGTGCAGATAAGTTTCAAAGTATATAGTGCCTTTTATGTTTATCGAAGTTGGGTGCCAACGTCTTGCAGAGAAGACCATCAAGCAGGAAGCTGGAGATCCAAGTTGTCCGCTCGGGAACTGAAGAATACACACAAGCTAAGAAGCTGAAGGAACTCTTTTTGCTTTTTCTGGAGAAGCAGAAAATATTGCACGAGAGACTAGCAACAGAGGGGGGGAAATTTTTGAAGCAGCTAGCAACAAAGTGACTGGAAGTAACATTGGCAGAAACTCGTACTTCTGACTTCTGAAAGGTGACACTGCAGAGATCCAAAGCTCATATCTGTGAATAATAGTCTAGTCAATGTAGATATCTGCTTTATAGCAAATGCCTTGGGTAGGTCCCATTTGGAGCAAGGTTTTGTCGATGTTCATGAGAGATCAGTACTCCTATACTTGCCATACGAAGGGACAACCGGTGATTCTTTTCTTCAGTTAGAGCAGAGGTGATCATCTCTCTGATGTTAGTGACAAGATTAGGGTTAATTTAACCTTATAATTGATTAGTCTATACTTGAGTTGTGATCACTACTGTCGATGACTTACAATCTATGCATATCATGATTACGATCATTCTCAAATGTGTAGTCCCATGAATTGGTAACAATTAAAAGAGACTTGTTTGCAAACAATTCGTTTTTATCGTCCACCAATTGATGTGCTTCAGATTGCAGCACGACACGTATTCGAGTTTTCGGATCCAAATGCGTATTCTAGAATATTTCGAAACAAGAATTTAGTTTAATTAGATATTAAGTTTTCTATATTGCTATGATATAGTTTCCCTTAATTATATATTATTTACTATATTAGCTTGAGTCAGTAATCTTAAGTTTCATATTTCAGATTGTTTCCTTATTCTATTTTAGGAAAGTAATTTGAAAAATATTAGATGTCAGTTTCCTAATCTAGAGTCAAGGGAGGTGTATTCCCTATATATATATATATATATATATATATATATATATATGCTAGGAGGAGATCTAAAAAATACGAATATGATGAATATTTTGAATGAAATTGCCAATAGTGTTTCCTCTTTTTTTTTTAATCTAAATAAGTCCCTTATTTAGTAGCGAAAATCTCAATTCTTATCGTTCATCATTGAGCGTGGCAAATCAATTCGACTTTTCTTACTCGTAGCGAGTCATCTTATTGAGTGAGTTTTGTTAGTTCTACCCTCCACCCTTCTTTCTTACCCAGTTCTGGTTTGTAAGCCCATCATTAGGTATCAACGAAGGTTCTATTCTTGTTGGTCGAGTGAACACACGTGTGATTGAATGGATTTTGCTAAATATGCGGAGATAATGGCTAAAGACCACTCAAAACGAGTTCCAAGAGGGCTTACCTTCGACCAAGACCTTCTCCCCACATTACAACGAACAGAAGAGAGTTTAGCACGGCTCGAGCGAGTTATCCAAGCCCTTGTGAGTTCCAATGAAATAAGAAGACACCAATGGGTGCAGAAGGATTATCCCCCAAAGAGAATCCCGACTTTCAACGGAAGCATGAGTGCCGAGGAATTCTTCACGTGGATTTCAGATGTGGACCGATTCTTCGACTGCTACGGCATCCCCGATGATGGAAGCCAAGTCAATAGAGTTGTTTGTCGGTTAAAGGGCAAAGCTTTTACTTGGTGGGAGAAATTGGAAAACGATCATCTTCGAGATGGAAGGAATTTGGTCATTACTTGGTGGCATAACGACTTTTGATGGACAGGCTCTTGCCATTGGATTGTGAGCAACAATTGTTCAAGTCTTCAAGTTGTCTTCTGGAGAGTAGCCGTCCCCTTGAACATGGAAAGACAATTCTTGGTGACATGAAGATTGTTGATGTTGTGATAAGAGATGAAAAAGTGCTGGTCAAAGACACAACTTCCAAGGGGGACAGCAAAACAGAAGAGGAAGAAGACGTAGAGTCGAAGAACCAGGCTATGTTGGAGCGAGACACACATGTCTTGATCATGAACGATTTATCGTCTGAGGAGAATATTTTGGAGGTACTAATTTCAAACTCCACAAAGCAAGTCCTTATGGAACCCAGTTTAAACTCACCCCAAGTAGAACTTCAAGAAGAAATTGCTATTGAAGATTTGTCGATGGTGTTTCATCCAATCGAGGCAAAATTTGCCGAAGCATATACGAACCCACTGAGGAAGCAGCAGTTCAAGCAACGAATTGGTTGGCAAGGAAGCAAAAAGAAGGCGATCTATGAAGAATTACAAGAAAGAGTCCGGACAGAAAAGTTAGTCATTAAGTGGCAAGCCAAAAAGAACCGAAGCGCACACATGAAGACCAGGAGAAGATCGACGAAGACTCGAGGACGCGTCTTTTTCCAACCGAGAGGGGATGATGTGTTTCAGATTGCAGCACGACACGTATTCAAATTTTCGGGTCCAAATGCGTATTCTAGAAGATTCCGCAACGAGAATTTAGCTTAATTAGATATTAAGTTTCCTATATTGCTATGATATAGTTTCCCTTAATTAAATATTATTTCATATATTAGCTCGAGTCAGTAATCATAAGTTTCCTATTTCAGATTGTTTCCTTATTCTATTTTAGGAAAGTAATTTGGATAATATTAGATGTCAGTTTCCTAATCTAGAGTCAAAGGATGTGTCTTCCCTCTATATATATATATATATATGTGTGCTAAAAGGAGATCTAAAAAATATGAATATGATGAATATTTTGAATGAAATTGCCAAGAGCGTTTTCTCGATTTTCTTATATAAACAAGTCCCTTGTTTAGTGGCGAAAACCCCGATTCTTATCGTTTATCATTGAGCGTGGCGAATCAACCCGATTTTTCTTACTCGTGGCGAATCATTTTATCGAGTGAGTTTTGTTAGTTTTACCATCCACTCCTCTTTCTACCCAGTTTTGGTTCGTGAGCCCATCACCAATAGTCTTGTAAGTTTTCTCTTTAGTTAATAACATCCATATGATCGAGTTTTTGGTTTTCTTGCGTCGTCTTTGATACCCTGCACTGGCTTCTCGTGTGCGATGTATGCATAATACTCTTGATTGCTAGTAATTTCAATTTTTTGCCAGATATCAATAGTCCTATAATTATATTGGCAATGACCGCAGTGAAGAGCGTTAACCCCTTTTAGGCTGATTGCCATATTCGCAAATGGAAACCCAGATCGAGTCATGATGGTGTTGTTGAGTGTCCAAGATCCAGCAAATGAAAATTTCATTATCGTGACCAAAGCCATAACAGAGATTCATCAGAATCGGCAGGATTGACTTTGGAAACACGCTACAACTGCCACGAGGAACACCATGTCAAGGTCAATCCCGCCTAGTCCCCTAACTTATCTGATATAGGTGTGTCGGGATCTCGGAAATTGCCATTTGCTTTTGCCAGGACACTCGACATCGCCATTGCAACATGAACTGGGTTTATATTCTCAACTACAATAGTTGGAAAACCTTACAATCGAAAGACCTGATGAAATCGAAAGACCAAAATTGTTGACTTTTTTGCTCCCCCACGCTATAGAGTATAAAACTACTTATGTTAAAAATTATGAAGTTTGACGTACATGACTTGGTTTAAATAGTTCGGTGCTAATTCTCATTAAATAAGGTCTTGGTTCGAGTCTCATAAATTGAGAAAATTCATTTAAGAGAGTTTACTCCTTAGTAGACCAACCGAACTTGAACTGGATTAGTTGGAGTCCAATGAATTTCTAAATATTAGGGTACAAACCAAAAAAATAATTATGAAATTTCTATTGTTAGTAAATGATCCAAACTTAGTAATTAATATGTCATGCAGTATTAGAGACTAATGTTGCTTCTTGCTAATCACAATATAATAGATCCTAAGTGGTTTCAGTATTTTTAATGGGATGGACTTTACTTGGAGTGTAGGCATCGAAATTCATTAAAAACATGTCGTGATCATGATCAAGTCAAAATCCAAGTAAGAATTAGTTCCAATAAATAGATCGATATAATCTTATGTTTCATTAAAAAAAAAGGACATTTCTAGTTTCAAAGTGAAAAAAAGAAACAAAAGAATAATTAAACTGGTACCAATTGAAATAGATCTTTTATAGGTAAACAAATATTCTTCTGAAAATCCTAAAAAAATTAAAATAATAAATAAATTATTAAATAATGGTCCAGCTAATTTTAGGTGCAAACTCTATTTGTAGGATAGGAGTTCAAAATTCATTAAGTGGTCATGGCCAAGTCAAAACCTAATCAATGATTAGTCTTAGTCAAATAGGTCATTGTAAACTTACATTTTCCTCAAAAGACGAGGAGATTTACCTTCACAAATAAAAAGAGGTTATAGTAATCAATACTAACTACGAATCGGGCTCACTCGTTCTCAAGAACTGACTACCATCCAAGCTCATTTCCGTGCTCGAAATATTGCAAGTTTCATACTTGAGTCTGACTAATATGAGGTGCACTTTGGTTGCCTTGACAATAGTTTGGACATTGGCGTAGTGTGAGTCCACATATGCTCTTTGAATTGTACCAGCTTTAATACCATGTAAAAATTCCTACTATACTTACTAGTGATTGAGCTTATTTCCAACAAAAAAACTCAAACTGTTAAGTTATGGTGTACATATATATATATAATTGAATCCAACTGCATTTAATTGTGGCGTAATAAATTTATATACAACTAGTTTTTTGTCCCTGCTTTACACGGGTTGGTTAGATAACATTTATTTCACTAGGCCAAATTAATATTGAAAAATATTCTTATTTTTGTACTTTTTAATTTTAATTATCCAAAAAGGTGAGTACGGTACATAATTTTTTAGAATATGTATTTAACTAAAAACAATGAAAAGGAAGTGATGTCCGACATATTCGAGTTAAAATAAAAAAATAAAAAGGAAGCTTGAAGTAATTATTAGTTATAAATTATGAATTTTTATGAGTTAAAATAAATATGAAAAATAAGTATTTTATTATTTACAACAACCCAATAAAGAAGATGATAAAAAATAAATAATAAAAGAGCTAAATCTTGTTTTAAATAAGTCATCCCTATTAAAAATAGGAGAATTTACCTAAAATGGCTCATGGTTTACCCGTTTTGTCAAATCTATCGCATGTTTTTTTGTCAAATCTATCCCATAGTTTACTTTTTGCTTCAAATCTATTTCGGCGTTATCTTTTTCGTCGACATCTAACGGCTGTGCTGACATGGTGCCTACGTGGCAAGTGTGGCCCACTATCTCTCCACGTGCCACATTAGTACGGCCGTTAGATGTTGACGAAAAAGATAACGCCGGGATAGATTTGATGCAAAAAGTAAACCATGTGATAGATTTGACAAAAAAAAGAGCATATGATAGATTTGACAAAACGGGTAAACCATGGGCCATTTTAGGTAAAAACCCTTTAAAAATAAGATTATTACGTTTATTTTTAATGCTAAATAAATATTACATAAATTTATTTTTTATTAGTTGTCATATATCTAAAATGAGCTATAATCCATGGAATTAATAATTGAACTCACATGGTATATTTTTCTAACTCACCAACCGAAAGATCATGCATTATTAGAGAAATGAATTTTTCAGAATTTGCATGAAAGCAATTATGTAATAATATAAAATTGGAAAAAAAAATTAATTATTTTGTTGCATAACAAGAATTCTTCCAATAATTGTAATATGAAATAAAAAAAATGAAAAATCAAATTAGAAATTTCCTAAAGTTATTATGGAAGCGATACTTCCTTTTATTGAAGGATCATATTATTCTCCAATATTTTTCATTTAGAATAGTTGCCTCTACATTTTGTAATAATGGAAGAATTATTGTTGCGATAGCAAAAGTTGGAGCCTCCTCAAATTATAAAGCAGAGTATCAAAAAAAAAAAAGGTACGAGAGAGATTAACATACAATTGTATTGTCATCCATTTAAACAATATTTAATTTATATATATATATATATAAAGTGATGATATATATTTGTGCATCTATTGCAAATATTCTTTTATTAATTCTTATTTAAATATAAATTTAATTAAAAAATTATTCGATCTACATCATTTTTACATAGATTCGTGTAAATAATTTTTTAATATTTTGAAAACATAAACAAAAAAATACTCTCATGAATCTTTTGTTTATAATCCAAATTTAATTAAATTCTTGTTTCACAGTTGAATTTCATATATAAATCAATATATATATATATATATATAAGTTTGACTACAAGACAATAAATATGACCATAAAAGTAAATGTAATAATATCATAGGGTTAGGAAGGCCATCCAGGCTTTGTTTGGGAATGGAGTGGAATTTAACTCGACTCCATTCCAACTATAAATAATTATATTTATTTGGGGTTGTGATGATTGTATTGTTGAATTATGAAAAAAAGTGAGAAAAAGTAATGAATAGTTGAGAGAAAATAATGATTATGTTGTTCAATTGTGGAAAAATATAATGAATAGTTGAGAAAATTTAGTATTAAAAATTAAATTGAATGGTAGTTAAGATAAAAAAATTAAAGAAAAAGGGAAAAATAATAATTATGTTGTTGAATTGAAGATAAGTTGAGTTAAAGTAGAGTAGAGTTAAAAAAATTTACTCCTTTGCCAAACAATGCCTAATATCTATCTATATATATAAAGTTGAATACGATATAATAAACAATGACATAATTGTAAATGTATATACCATTTATATATAAGGGTAAAATGCACTCAGCTCCCTTAAGGTTTAGAGAAATATCACATAACTCCATTAGGCACTTAACTCCATTTGACTTCTTTTGACCAATCATTATTTTTTTGAAGCAAATACATTTTTTTGGTGAGAACTCTGGTATTTGAAAGTCCAATTACGCCCCAAATATTTTAGTTGAGCCAAATTGGCCTACTAAGAAGTAAAACTCTCTAAGCAATGATTTTCTTCATTCACAAGACTCGAACTTGATACCTTGCTTAATGGGAATAAGCGCCGAATCGTTTGAACTAATCCACATTGGTGAAGCAAATACAAGTTTGGACCATAACTTTTTAATCTTTCTCTTAAGACCATCTATCTATCTATACTTATAGTAAAATGAAATGCACATGCATTAGATAAAGCTAATAAATGTTATTTCACAAAAAAAAAACAAATGCTATAATTATTATAAAAGTTATTCTTACAAATAATATATTGATATAATAAATAAAACTAAAATATATATTAGAATAATTTCAACTAAAAATAATCAATTAAACATATATACAAATCATCACAAGTCACTAATTATATCAATTTGTCGTCATAACCAAATCAAAATTAGTATGACTAAATTGAATATTTGCAGTACAACTATTATACTAATAAATAAATAAATACGCAATGCATATTGAACAAAACAATTAGATGCATAATTTTATTGAAATAATGTAATTTTAATAGAATATAATCAATTTAGTCGATAAAGATTTAAAAAAAATCATAAATTACTAATTCTACGAAATTATGGTCACAAACAAATTAAAACTTAATTTATTATAATAAGGATATTACAAAACGTAATATTAAAAAATAATTTGTGAAAATGTGAATTGAATAAATGTAATGAATTCGTGTAATTTAATGGCGATTAAATAAATATGCCAAGCAAACTAATCAAGGGAATTAGTTACAAAATTAGTCACAAACCTTTTAAAAATTATTCTAAGATATTAGAAACTAATGTTTAAAATTAGAAATGAATTTCTGGATATTCTCATGATAGTAAGGGTATTACAAAACATAATATTCAAAAATAATTTGCAAAAATGTGAACTTAATACATGTAATGAATTCGTGTAATTTAATGGCGATTAAATAAATATCAAGGTTGTCAGAATCGCGATTCTACCTAGAATCGGTCGAGAGTCGTAGAATCGTGAATCGCGATTCGAATCGCGAATCGTAAGATTCTACCTATAATTAAAAAAACATATATATATATATATGTAACATACTTTCATGAGCAAAAAAAATCAATTCTTGTTCATTCAAATAAAGACCACAAATCAACAAATCAACAATAAATCATAAAAATACAAAATATCATTACAAATTACCGAAATTTAAGGTCCAAAATTCAAATCATAACTCAAATTCCCGAAATAAAAAGTTCATAACATATGTCATAGCTCATAACATAAAATAAACAACCATATCAAATCTCATTCAAATTTTCATCATCAGCTACATCATCATCATACAAGGTCCCTGGGAAGCAGCTCTTTAGCTATATAAGCAACTCCTATTTTCTTGTAAGGAGAATCAATTAAGACAGTGGCCTGAGAGAATGCAAAAACTTTGGATCAATAACAGTGGCCAAACTCCTATGTGGGCTCTTTCATCAGAGAAGCTAAGCTAGCTCACTCAACCACTCGAGTTGGTCCTACTACAATACATTCAGATTCGGTCTTTAAAAACATCAAAATAGTTCATTTCGTTCAACTATGGGAGAGTACAGTTACTACATAAGCACAGACCAAATTGACACTAGCAAAATACAAGAAAGATGATCGGGAACAAGACTTGTATTGTGTCGAATATTGGAAGCTCAGCAATTAACAACCATTTTCAGTAAAAGCTCAGCAATTAACAACCAGAAATTCAGCAAAACACGAACAAAAGTATTTTCAGTCAACTATGGGCCGAATTAAGCAACAATCAGCAATTCAGGATTCTCATCGATACCAAGCGAAACTTGTTTCTCGCAACAATCAGCAATCAACAATCAACTATGGGCCGAATTCGCAATCAACTAGGAATCGACTCCCGGCAGATTTCTGATTCGCAATCGGCCGAATTCAATCAATCAACAATCAGCAATTAACAACCAATCAACAACCAGCAATCAACAATCAGCAATGCGTGCTTTGAACAGTTTGAATTTCAGGGTGATTTCAGTAGGTTGAATTTTGGTGAATTTCGGTCACCGTATGGTTATTGAGGGAGCGGGAAAGAAACGAATCTTTGCCATTGGAAATGAAATTAAGCATATACTCTTAGGGTTCTCTCAGCCAGACTTCAAAATGTTCGACGGAAGGGGAGACCGTACCTGCAATCGGGCGATTCCACAATCGGTAACCGCAGCTCTGCCAACCGAAAGAGGTGGATGGAAGCTCCGAAGCTCCGAAGCTCCGAAGGTGGACAAGCTAGCTTGTCGGAGACTCAGAAGAAGTAAGTGGTGGACCGTCAGTCGAATCTCGTAGAAGCAATGGAAGATTTCGTAGAAGCAATCGAATTGGAATGAGGGAGAAATTAGGGTTCATCCGACGGGGAAGAAGGAAGAAAGGGTGGGCAGGAGGGAGAGGATTTCGGGTCTGGGCTTCCGAGTCTGGGCTTCGGCCCGCTTCTTGGCCCGGGCTTGGGCCGAATTGGGCCTGAACGTGGAATCGCAGAATCGACCCGATTTTGCGATTTCACGACTTAGCGCGCGATTCCAGCGCGATTCTACAATTCCAACTCACCCCGTAGAATCTGAATCGGTGACCTCCCCTTGAATCGTAGAGTCGTACGATTCTACGATTCGAATCACGATTCTGACAACCATGATAAATATGCCAAGCAAACTAATCAAGGGAATTAGTTACGGAATTAGTCGCAAACCTTTTAAAAATTGGTCTAACATATTAGAAACTAGCCCTCTAACCCGAGCGTTGCGCAGGTCACGTTTGAATTAATATTTTGTAAATAATTAATAAGGCAAGTCCGGCAGAGCTAAACCCAACAACAATTGGTAAGGCAACAAATGAATAAATAACTCTAGCAACCCTTGATTGGGCAAATTTGGAATCAGTTCTCTCCATTTTATTGGAATTTTATCACCTTTTGTTCTATGAAAATAACATTTTATTATTAGCTTGGTTTACATTCCTAATAATTCATCAAGTTTATCATAGATAACAATCTCATATTTCAACTTTTTTGATTTATCAACCAACCAAAATCTTTATACCATTGTACTGTGAAAATTTTATAGTTGAATAGCTCGATAGCAATTTTGAGTCCTCAAGATTAACCCAATCCACCAACATTAGACGATTTTTTTTTGTCTTATTGAATAAAAAAATTAAGTAAATTCATGCAATTAGTAGTCCATGGCAATAAACAATATTCTCATAATTGTAGTGTTAATTCAAACTACATTGTCATACATGAAAGCTGAAACAACAAAAGAATGGGAAGAAGAACAATCCTGAAGGGGCTCGGCCAACGTCGTCGAAGTAGTCGCTCTTCGACACGACAAAGGCCTTCTTTGGGAGGAACATGTTGTGGATGTTCGGACGTCGCTTTTTGCGATTGTCACCTCCCAAAATAGCCTGTTGAACTACTTATTGTTCCTCATGGCCAGCCGAATGTGCCTCGGCATGATCCGTGTCTTCTTGTTATCCCTCGCCAACTGCAAGACCTTACAGCAGCTGCCGCCACCTCCACCTTGATCCGAGAATATTAATCATTCAATCTTGAATTGAAATCCTTGAAAAAAGGTTGAAATTAAATTATCAAAAGTGCAAAAGACAATCCTTACCTCAGTGGTGAGAATTCGATGATGCCGGTGAAGTAGACGGAAGCACCGATGCTGATTCACTCAGTGTACTTATCGGCCTTGAAGAATTGCGCAATGCGGCCAACAGGGAATTAGAGGCCAGCCTTGTTGATACGAGACAGCTCTTCTTGGCTCAGATGGCGCCGTTCAGGGCTTTTCGTTGGTTACTGGAGGGCTTGGTGACTAATTAGCTGCTTTGACTGCATTAAATAGTGAGATTTGATGGAGATGATTTATATATAGTCGGGATACGAGGGCCAATAAGAAGAGAATTCTAGAGAAGGGAAGAGAGTAATTTATTACAATAAATAGATTTTTTTTGCTAGATGCAATAAATAGATATTGATTGATATTCTTTATTGCAATGAATTCATTTGTTGAAATTTATTTATTTAGATGCATTTGAAAGGACATTCGATGAAAAACCTAGAAAATACTGAAAATTTGACACGGCAACCTCTCGTGAAATGAATGGAAGCCTCTTATCGCCTGAAACCGGGGAGCCAACTTTAATATAATATAAATAGATTAACATTCAAAATTAGAAATGAATCTTTGGGTGTTCTCATTTTCTTATTAAGTAAATTTATCATCAAATATTACAAAAATAAATTATATGAAAATAAATTCGTGCAACGCACAGAGAGAACAATAGTGCATTTATCACTGTGTTATATGATGTTATTTGGTATTTTTTCCAAAAATAATGATTTGATCAACTAAGTCAAATGAAGCTAAGTACATATTTTCTCAACAAATGAGGTTGACTTTCATTTCCCTAAATCTCAAGGGAGGTAAGTGCAGTTTACCCCGTATATAAAATTGAAATCACTGCAATAAATAAGGTTAATTACTCCGACGGTGTGCGCACCCGGATTTCATCTCGTCAGGGCACGCATGCGCGCGCCTATGTAACGCGGCTTGGGAGTGTCCACCTTTCCGGGGACGCGCGTGAGAAGAAATCGCCACCTACCATTTTACGACCCGAAGGTCGAGAGCCAATAAGTTACCCGGGTCTAGGGGTACAGGGTACACCTAATTTGTTAAGGCAATGGTCTGTACAAAACCGGAAATTCCGAATTCTTAGGTTCTATTACGTGCAGGCCTCTATCTCGCACGCCCTTTTGGTACTCTAGTTTGCCAGGCTTGCCATTTTATTTATTTATCGCATGATTTAGGGTTGCATTCTCATCGCCCGTTTTGACACCGTAAAACCAATGAATCGATCGATTCGAATCAAGAATCTGAAATGAAAGTAAGTTTGTAAGTCGAAGAAACGGTTCACTATCCTAGCTACGGTTCGTCGAACCATGGTGGTCGATTCCCTGTGCGAACCGAGACCACGAAACATTAAATCTACTTGTCTTTCTGATAAATGAACTGACTCAATTGATTCTGCACTCGGACCTCTCGCTCGCCGAATCGGGGATCCTTACAAGTGAATAAATGTACAAATAAAGTTCCTTACAATGTACTTTCATGAAATGCAGAATACAGCTGAATAAATGAATCCATGATCGGTTCGCATTAGGTCAATATTCTGCTCTGGCTCACTGTGTGTTTTAAATGACCGATAAATAAATTAAAGCAACGCGGGCTCAAAGAGCCAGGGGTCAGGTCCAATTGGACCGACGGGCGATAGAAGAACCGATTGATTCTCACTGTAACCGTTGGACCGATCGAGCTCTCGGGTGATATTCACACATCCGATCTAAGTCGCCTTCCACATAGGCCGTACTTGGAGCGTAATGGTGACTCAAGGTTAGATCTCATTCTGCACTTGAGTTGCGCGCATTCAGTGTGTGAAGGGGCGTTGGACCCCGTGTTCGGTGGTTTGGGGCGTTGGACCCCGTGCAATATGCAACTTATGGTTTTGGGCCCGAACCGCAACAAATCAACAAAAAAAATGGAAAATAGAAGAAAATTGATAAAACTGACGGAAAACAAACGAAAACTGACAAATACAGACGAATACAGACAAGTTGTGAGTTAAGTCGAATATACGTGATTTAATCAGTTATTAACCGAGGTTGATTAGCGAACAATGTGCCTAACTTAGATGAGCAAAGAGAGGGACTAGGATACGGCTCTAGACCAATTACATGTGTAAGTTTTTAAGACTTTATTTTGTGAAATGTCACTGTGGTTTCACTGAATATGTCAAACTCGTGTTTTGATTCTAGATTTGGAACCCAGTATTTCACCTATCCATTATCTAATGTTTGATTAAGTCAAGTGCATGATTAATCCGGTTTTGTATGTTTTGCGACAGTGATAACAGTGCTAACTACCCGAGTCTACGGTAGGATGACAAAAACACCGAAATCGGAAGAAACGGGCTACGCGAATAACACTCGCGCTTGAACGGGTTGCCCGCCTTCGGTCGCGAATCGAAGTGTTTCGATCTCCCTAATGCCTAGAACGTCGGCGAATCACGAAACAACGGTTACGCCCTTAAACTGTAAAATGTGTAAAGTGTACGTGTGAAATTTAAGATCACCTGACACGGACTATCGAAAGTCGGTAACCGGTGCCAATCAATCCCTTAGGTCCACCGGGGTCATGTCGACCCCAAAAGAGCCGAGAAAGCAATCGTTCCGCCTAGGAGTGGTCTAAGGAAAGTTCGTTCACCTCGACCTGAGCCGCCTCAAATCGGGCCCAGTCTCGAGTCAAAGTGCACGAGCATTCCCTAGATTCCCATGCTACGCGCGTTACATGTCTCGGTGTTTTTAAAATTGTGAATTTTAAAAGGGCATTTCCGACGGTTCGTGACTCGTCGACACGATTACAAATTAATAGCCGATTCGTGCGATTTATTTTAGGCCGAATGATTTACTTAGCCAAATGATGCGTCCCATTTTCCCATGTATGGAATTATTAGTGATTATGACTTTGAGTCACTAATGTTATGGATTCGGTAGGCGATCATCCAAAACTAACGCGCCTAACATGCAAACTAATGCGTAATTAACGATTAAACGAAGAATGCAATTACACTCAATTCCAAGAACCGATTTCAAAGCGACAAAAGAGACCGGCTTAAACTCAAAGAGGGTCACAGGGAATTCGGTCATTCCCTAAGGGAGATGACCGAATATTTCCTTGACTCAATTTGAATTCTGGATGGTCTCTCGTATCCGTTCTAAACATTTCTTGCATGCATAAAACGTCAAACATAATAATAACATACATTTTGCAAAGCCGCTACCGCCATGATCTCAGGTACGCAAACAAACACATGATGCAAATGCAAATATTGTATTTAAGGGAATCGATAAAGCAGCACCGACTCATGGAGGCAAAAAATGTAAAACTCGGGAAATGACTTAAGTCGAGGCAAGGAAACCGTGTATGGCCCGAGAGAGTCAAGAAGAGCTCTCGTCCACCTCCCTTAGGGTGAGGCCGAGAAGATTCCTTGGCTTGCCCGAGCCAATACGGTTTCCTCGACTCCGAATCGGGTCTTTTCACGACAAGCTAACTTGTTATAATAATGAACATGGATAATACGATGTAAAAACGCATAAAAACATAAACTTTGCATACGAATCAGTCATGGACCGCCTTATCGCCTCACAAATGCAAGGAAAACGTAAAAGTCATAACTTTTCTAAGTTAGGAATGGTTATAATTAGCCCCGGGATGCGGAAAAAAGTCAAGGAAAGTCGGAAAAAAGGGGTTCGGGAAGTCGGTTCTGCCCCTTGGAACGAACAGACCCAAATCGGTGTAGTCGGGTCGACTGGCAGTCCGACTTGTCGGGGCTGTACCGGTTGATCGGGGTGGCCTTTTCGCGTGGGGCCAGTTGCGTTAGATTCCCAAGAGACTGAGGATCACGCCTGCGGTGGTTTCAGGAGGAGAGTAAACGTAGATTTTCTGGAAATAAAAAACAAAGTCGGGTTAGCTAGTAGAAAACAGAACCGATTGGGCGGAACTGACCCGACTGGGCAGGTCAGAAAGAAATGGTTGTCCCGGAGGCTCCTGGTAATATTTTGATGCAAGGTCGGCGGCTCCCGACTCCTAAAAGACTGAGGATCGTGGCTGCAGTGGTTTCGTGAGGATTGCACGTCTAGATTTTCTTGGAAGATGCAAAGAATACCGGTAAAATTGGAAAAAAAATTGAGAAAGGAGAAAAATGGCGGTGGTGCACGGTTGAACGGCTCTTAGCACGTGACCACCTTGTCACAAGGGAGAGTGAGGGTCGTGAGGAACCCCTAGGAAGTGATGGCACGACTCGCCAACGTCGCGAATGGGAATGGCACGCTTAGAGGCCCGACTAGGACTCGAGGAGGCTCACGGGCGATGTTTCTGTGCAACTCAGAATCCCAGGGCTGGAAGCTTCAAATGCAAAAACTAAGCTCTGAAATGGACTTAGGAGGTCGAAAAAATGTGGGATATGAAGTTTGGTCAAGTTTGGTTCGGGTTGGGTGGCGGTCGCCGGAAAACGGTTGAGTTTTCCGGCAATTTTGGCCTTGAACCGGGCTGTGCTTGGGCTGAACGAAATGTTGGAGTTTGGGTGGAATTTGAGAGAGTTTTTGAGTCATAAAGCTAGAGAGAGAGTGCAAGAGTGAGTTGTGATTAAATTAATGACCCAAGAGGCTTATATAGGAATACTAATGATGTAAAATTAGTGAAATTAAGTGCAATTAGGGGGTGCTTAAGAGCAATCCGAATTTTTGAATGGCATTAGGGAGGGGAAGTTGTCTTGTTGAGTGTTGGGAAAGGAAGAGAAGGGAAATGGACTTGATGGATTGAAGGATGGATGGGAGAGGTGTAAGAGATGTGTAAGAGATATTTTGAATTGTGTGGATGGGAGAAGCTTGGCTTGCTTTTAGCCACCCATAGAGAGGAGCTATGGCTCGCGGCTCGGCATGGCTTGGCTTGGCTTGGCTTGGCTAGCTTGAGGGTCCCACTTGGTTAAGAAGAAAGACGGAAAAAGCTCGGGCTTGATTGATCATGCGTTCGATTTCCTTGGTTCGCTTGAGCGACGAATTATCAATGTATGCACGAATACGATTTTAATATGCCTAATATTGATATGCTTCTTGTAAGCGGATGCTCGGGTAACCCGAAGACTCAAAAGCCGATTTTGCTCCGTTTGGATGATCGGGGAGAAGTTATCCGTTTTTGTTGCCTATTCAAGCCTCTACGTGCTGTACTGCTTGTGTCGGCGTGCTTTGTGCTTTGGGCAGAACGGTTTACTTGGCGGCCCCGGCTGGAGATCGATAACCGGAAACGTTCTAGGAATCCGCGAACGGGGCTCTCTTAGTGTTTCCCAAGTGTTATGATGTGTTCAGAGACCACTGCGATCTCCGTTTGTCAGAAACGAGCCTCGAAGGTTTGCCGGGAGGCGTTTGTGACCATTAAAATGTCACTCGGGAAACCGATATGCTTTGCTTGGTCCGAGCCAAAATGATTTCCTAGGCCCCAGGGTTTCTGGGAGTGGATGGTGCGAAGCTTGGATGTCAACATTTCCCCGAAAGAGCTCTGAGCGCAAGATTCCACGTGAAATGGGCCATTTTACTGTCGGAATGTACTCGGGAAACCTAAATGGATTGTGCAGTGTGATCAAGGTTTATTTCCCAAGCCCTTGAGATCCCTAGGATTGATTGGCACAGATTTCGTGCATTGACGACTTGTTAAAAGGGCTTCCAGCCATGTTTCTGTGTAGAAAGGGCCCCTTTTTTCGGGTCGGAATCCACTCGGGAGGCCAAGATGAGTTCCGAAAAGTAGTCTAAAACCAGTTCCCTGGTCCCGGTGACCCTCGGGTATGTGCACAGACTTGTTTCTGGGTGCCGTTTATTGGTTCGTGGATCGGACGTCCCGGGAGCCTCGTTAGGAAGGTGTTTACAAAGATTCGAGGGTGCCCTAGCTTAAGCAGAAAGCTTATGAAATGCGCTCGGAGGTGTCGTTGGTCATTTTGGCACCAAGAGGGATTTTTAGAGTCCCATATTGGATACCTTATGACGCTACGGTGATCCGACGGTGAATAGTGCCACAGTGCCGGCTTCCATTGCCCCGATGTCCATTATCTGCTCGACTTCTTCGGTTTCTTACTGTGTCTTTTCTAGGGGCCCTTGCTTCTCTTCTGTGATCCATGCCCCCTGATCATGTGTTTGCCCATGTTGCCCCGACTATGAATAGTGGTCCAAACTCTTCTATGCCTTGTTTTGCCGCACTTGTCGGGTCGTAGTCCCGGCAGCTATTGCTGCTCCCCGTTGAAGTCAGTGGACCAAAATGGGGTGTTGACAGGCGATACAAAATATTTGCATGATGTAACACATTGTACAAAAATAATTTTTGGTAATAATTTAATATAAAATCTTTTAATTTGTTGCAATTAACTACACTATGTCATATGCTTCTTTGACGTTGTTACTACTTGCCGACGCGACAAATGATGCACTCTATTACATCCGACCTGGTACTAACCATACTTTAAAAAATTCATTATTTCAATTTAATTAAAATAAATATAATATATAAGATAAAAACAAATAAAATAAAATAAAAAGATTCTCTCTCTAACCACTCTTCTTCCCTTTCCTCTCTCCCTTCTTCGTTCAGATATCATTTCTCTTATTTGCTCGTCGACCTCGAAGCCTCCCACCGGTTGCTAAAAACTCGTCTCGGCTGGAGCCTCTCTCTTTCCGTTTCCTCCTCCTTCTTCGATTGTCTTTTTCTTACACACACACACACATATATGGACTGAATTCGGGGGGTGGGGGGCATATCTCTTAGAGAAATATGAAAATCCGATCTCTCGACCCTAAGAGATCTGGTTTAGAAACCTGAAAACCGAGATCTCTCTGAGATATCTAAGGTCAGGTCGAGGGGGCTCCACTGCCAGCGACCCCACCCCCCGACCGAGCTTGCCGCGAGCTCGGTCTGAGGGATGAGGTCGTCGGTAGTGGTTCCCCCACCCCTGATCAATCAATTTAAAAAAAAAAAAGTTATTTGAATTTCGGGAGATTTAAAGATGGAGAAGGAGGAGAAAGATGGCTCAAACAATTGGCGAGCTGCCAGAATGAGTTTCCTGCGACCATAGTGAGCTAGAAGGACAGAGAAGGCAAAAGGGGTTCTTTATTTTCTTAATTTCTTTTAATTTTATATATATTTTATTTTTAGTTAAAATAATTTTATTTTTGGTTTTGAAGTAATTTTATTCATTTTAGTTCTGAAAAAAGAAAAGATGAAAAATTAATTGTAAAATAGTTAATGAGCCATATAAAATTGTTCTAATATAAAATAAAATAAAATAAAATAATTGAAATATTCCTAAACTGGTCTCTCCAATTGTTTTGCAGGGTGCTTACTAGTTATTGTGGGGTCTAATGTGCTAACAACACCAGTCATTATCCATAAGAAACCCCCTAACAATGATAGGGCTAATTCTTCTTTGAGGGTGGAGGCAGAATCCCTTTTGTCCCATGTATTACACGGGCTTCTTTAGATATAGTAATTATTCATATTTTTTTAACAATAAAGAATAATAAAAATATTAACAATTGCTTAAATATGAAAGTATAATCTTGGTTAGGGGGTGGGGTTGCCAGCAGTGGCGCCCTCGCCCCTGATCAGTCAATTTTTTTTAGAAGATATTTGAATTTCAAGAGATTTAAAGATGGAGAAGGAGGAGAGAGATGGCTCGAACGATCGGCGAGTTGCCAGAATGAGTTTTTGACGATCACAGTGAGCCACAAGGAGAGAGAACGCAGAAGGAGAGGGGGCTAGGCAATGAGGAAAGAGTTTTTCATTTTTTGCATTTATTTTTTTTATATTTTATTTTAGTTAAACTTACAAAAGAATTTTTTATTTTAAAGTTGTACCACGTTAGATTCAATTTGAGAGGTCATCTACCACGTCATCGAAAGCTGATGATGTTAAAGGGGCCGATGACGGAATGTAGTTAATTGTAAATTAAAATGTTTTATATCAAATTATTACCAAAAAATCTTTTTGTATCAAAGTGGTACATCGTGCAAACATTTTGTATTATTGGAGTAATCAACCCTAATCAATAGGGTTATAAAGATAAATACTTAAATAATGTAATGTTAAAGGGCAAATGTATATATATTTTTCACATATAATTTTTATGATAAAAACTATTTTGTTGGAAAAAGTTTGATAAAACTTTCGAGGAAAATAAATAATAAAACGATAAAAAAATCATCGTATATTTATTTGTACAATGGATTTATTGAAACTTTTTATTTCTTTATTTATTTTATGTTACCGAAATATAATATAGTTTTTTATTTGATATACACATTACTGTGATTATTATTAGAATCCATATCTAATCTAATTATCTATATATATATATATATATATATATGAAGTTAAAAACCAATAATGCAAACCTCAACAAACCTGCTGCAAGACCTAGCAACAATTGAAGGAGATTAAACCCGAAATCGTCCAATGAAGGTTTTAAGAATAGAGAATATTAACTCGCTTACTATGAAGAGCTTGAAATAAATATTATAATATGGAATATTGACCCGCTAGCTATAAGGAGTTAAAAACCAATATTATAAATATCAAGATCACAAGTCATCACACTTGCAATGTTCGTAAAGTTGCTGAAGAACAACTCAGAGAAAATATCTCTCACAATGTTGATGAAATCTGATATATCCTTCTCTATGGAGGCCACATGCCTATTTATAAAGAGATACTAACTATTAATCTAAATGAGATATTGGACTTGGCTAAAATAAATCCTAAATTTAACAAGTCCAAAATGAAATAAACCCAACTTATTGAAAGCAACTAATTATGTCTTCAAACAAATAGCTCAAATTCAGCCATTTGAATTTAGATCATTTTCTAAATAGATTTATAGGATATTAATGATCGTGGCTTCTTGTTTCACATGCATATCACCCAAGAGCTCGACTCTCCTCCAAGGATGGGCAATACCAGCTTTTGCATGGCTTGTTGGATCTGCTTGGCTCGTGCTCTTGTACTTGGTCCAGCTAGCACATGTATGTCCCAAAACTCACCTTCTTGTCCAATCCCGTCATCTTGGGATCCTTCCTCATGCCTACGCAAAGGGTCCTCTAGCTGGATCATATCAACTAATGCAATAAATATGGTTATAAAGGTAAATAATTAAATAACGTTAAGTTAAAAAGGTAAACGTGTGTATATATGTATATATATATATATATATTATTTTTTCACATAGATGTTTTTATGATAGAAAATACTATTTGTAGGAAAAATTTTGATAGAACTTTCTAGTAAAATAAAAAATAAAACTATTTAAATAATGGATTTATTGAGATTTTGTATTTCTTATTTATTTTATGTTACTGAAATATAATATGATTTTTTATATGATTTTCTTTTTATCTTATATAATTATTATACACGTACACATTTCCTATGATTATAATTAGAAACAAAAACGTCATTGAATACCAAGGGAATTTACCCTCAGTAAAGGGCCTAACTAAAATAGGCCCGATTTACCGAGGGACTTGATTCTTTGGGTTTTCCATTGATAGCAGCGGAAAACCAACGGACTACCAGGGGAACAAATCCATGAATTCTAGCAGTCAACTTTGAAATTTAACTAAAAATAATTAAAATTTGAAATAGGTAAATACAATTATATTTGTGGTAAAAATTCAGTCGAACGCGGTAAAAAAACCTAATTATTATTATATAAAAAGAAGCACGTGTAACCCACTGGATAGAACATTAATTAGTTACATTCATAATATAAGATCTCTACATGTTTGAATTCCACATTTCAAGGACGCAACAATCTCAAGAAATATAATAGATTTGATGACAGTCGCATAGCTCATGCACATACAATTGTGGGACACGATGGAGATACCATGTCAAGATAATATCGTCATCTGGAAGAGCTCACGTATGATAAGAACGATGGCGATTGGCGGCCATTGAAAGCAAAGATGAAAGATCACCCCAACGTAAGCTTCTTCTTCTTCTTCTTACTTGCTCAGTACAACAACGTAGTATAAACAAATTCATCGGCTGTGCGAGGTGAGTACGAAACCTTAACGTACTCTTCCAAAGTGCAAACCTCAATGTTCAACCATATCTTGCCTCTCCAATTACAAGTAGTGCTTGCTGCGGGCAGTACACCCACATCCCCAATCATCCCAGCCCAATGGTTGCATCTTTTCCCCATTTATAGTCGGATTCTCCCTCGGAAATTTTATAGAGCACTGCTGAATCATCCGAGTCGCGCATGCCAAAAGCGGAGAAGAGTGGCACGATTGTAATTTTCGTCAAAACCAAGGGCAGATAAAAAAGCAGAATGGTTTGCAGGAATCGGAGGAAAAAGCTTTTTTGAATTTTATATCATCAAAATTTCTTGCCCCGACCTTAACCGGCATCATCGATTTCAGAGGTGGATGGGTCCCACAGAATTGACCTGACACTACATGTGCGCTTTGCGTTCTTGATGGGGATCAACGTCTTCCTAGACTTTGTGTCGGGTTAGATGTGTTCTCAGGCCGTCCCCGCCGGGCTTTCCTCCACCGGCCTAGCGGTGCTCGCCTTTCGGATGCCATTGTCCCACCGCAGGTACTACTCTGTCCATTTGCACTGCATAAATGGAATAGATGCCTATATTTGAGTATTTTTTTATACCTTTCCTATTTTCTTTTTCATTTTTTACTTTTTATTTTCTAATATTGTGAGGGTATCTAAATTACGCTCAACTAATCCCCATGACCTTGTGCATGCTAAGAGCACATGACAAGATAAACCCAGAGAGTGCGGCAAGCGTTAACAGGTGGATGAATATTTTTGCTCCTCTTTATAGCCTTGAGGTTTACTCTTTTTTTTTTTTAAGAGAAAGCTCCCAATGCCTTAACTATATTATACCATATTATTAAAAATTACTTGATTTTTCTTCTTTCATCTTTTATACCGAATTATTATTTGATTTGAATCTGCACCAAATAATTGAAACATTCCTAAACACCCCAACGAACCAACCCACCCCCCCCCCCCCCCCAAATTGTTATATTTTCCAAAGAAAAAGTAAAATTTTGAATATTTGCAAATTAATTTCTTAGATGGCTTACTGTGGGGTCCGATGTACCGATAACACCAATCCTTAACCATGAAACCATGTCTCATTATTGCAGATTTTTTTCATCAGGACAAATCTTTACTCTTTTTTTTTAAATTTGATTAACTTTTCACGGTGAAGAAACCACCTAACAATAATAGGGCTAATTCTTCTTTGAGTGTGAAGGCAGAATCCTTCTGTCCCGTGCGTTAGTAATTATTCATATTTTTTAACAATAAAGAACAATAAAAATATTAACAATTAATCTTAAGTATGAAAGAATAATCCCTAATTTTTAGACCAATTTTATATTGCTAACTGACTATTTTACAATTAATTGTCTTAAATTTTTATATTTATGTTAAAAAGAAATCTCTTGTATATATGCTCAATTTTTCTTTATTAATAGAAATTATATTATTTGATAACAATTTTGTAACCAATTAATTTTAATATGAACATACGTACATATACATATATATTTGATCACCAATATAAATAGCGATTTAGGGCATATATTTAGATCTTACATACAAATTCTTTTTTGATTTTATTTTGAAATGGTGTTATTCGGAATACTTTTTCTCGGACGTTATGTCTAATAATGAATGTATTTACACCGTTGAAATTTTTAAATAGAAATTAACATTCATTCTCATACTGTATCAATATATCATTTATTGGGATATGCTGCAGATATTTTACTTCAATACAAATTCTATGTTGTATATTTTATAATGGTCTTATCCGAAATTCTTCTTTTCCAACGTGGCTTATAATAATTTACATATTTGCTCAATGCAGTTAGGTCCTACCGTTAAGTTTAGGCTAACGGTGTTAACTATTGATCATTTAGGTCCTTATGTAAATCGAACGGACCCTTTCTTTGATTTTTAACTATTTTAAAAGAAAATGAAATAAATAAAGCATAATAAATAAATAAAAGTTTAAATGAATATACTAAATTAGAAATTAGAAATTAAGCTAAAATAAAATAATAAAAAGCTTGTTAAATTAAATTAAAAAAAACAAGAGAAAGAGAGAGTGAACAGATTAGCTGCTACCTTTGCATGTTTTATAGTGTTAATTACTAAAAACAACAGAACTTTTACTCAAATTTCTAATCTTAACATGATGTCTCAAAAATTGCACTCACAAACTATCGACTTAGTTGCCAATTTGGCATGATGTCAATTCTCCCATTAATTTTGGCAAAATTTGCCAATGTGGCGTTCAATAGTGCCACGGGTTTCACGAAAGCTGACCATGTGGTCCTAGTTGAAATTTTTAATGAAAAATATAAAAAAAATTAACAAAATATAAAAACTTAAAGAGGAAAAAGAAAAAGAAAAAAGGCTTGGGGAGGTGGGCAGCCCCATGGTGGTGGCATAGTACTTTCTAGGTCATTAATCCTTTTTATATGATTTAATTAATAGATTGAACGAGTTAATTTCCTATATTATCTATCTTTTATCTATATCTATTTATATTACATACGAAAAAATGGAAGATAGTTGGAATAACTCATTTTCTCCCAAAATACCCTTAGAAAAGTAATTGAATTAAATGAGAGCCATTAGACCATGGAGTTAGGGATGATTTTATCCCCATGGTGGTGGCATAGTACTTTCTAGGTCATTAATCCTTTTTATATGATTTAATTAATAGATTGAACAAGTTAATTTCCTATATTATCTATCTTTTATCTATATCTATTTATATTACATAGGAAAAAAGGAAGATAGTTGGAGTAACTCATTTTCTCCCAAAATATCCTTAGAAAAGTAATTGAATTAAATGAGAGCCACTAGACCACGGAGTTAGGGACGATTTTATCTTTTTGAATCTTTATTAATTAACAATACTAACTAGCCTATAGCTCTTACAAAATGTCTAGCAGTAGTGCCAACTGCTAACCCGAGTGCCTTGGCACACGAGGCACTCCCATGGTCTCCCGCCCTGGCAATGTGACGCGGAGGATTTTCAGCCTATATCTGTATCAACAAGTCCAAACCCAAAGAAGCATATCTTGGATATATCAAGAAAATATTCTCGTGATGTGGAAGGGGAAGATGAGATGTCTTGATCCATATATTGGGATTATTATTATCTTAATTAGGTAGTATATTTAATTTAGATAGAAATATATTTAGAATTATATATTACTTGCAATTTTAGTTCGAGTCAAGAGTCTAAAGTTTCCAAGTTTGGAATAATTACTTGTTTTGTTTTAGGAAGTTACATAGTAAGGATCCCAGATCGCCAAACACAGATTTAAATGAAGAGGATTATTGACACGTTGTTTATAGAGAAACAAAAACCAAACAATATCAAGACAATGATTATTGACTCGTTGTTTATAAAGAAACAAGAACCAATAATATCAAATTGTGCCGAACAATCACAAGCTGTCACACTCGTTTGTTCGAAGGAGTTCAATGAAGAACAAAGGAGAAAATCTCACCATGACCATGAAAGACCTATTGAGACCTGGGAGGAGATGAAGACTGTCATGCGGAGGCGATTTGTTCCCTCGTATTACTATCGGGACTTGCATTTAAAATTGCAAAGTCTAAGGCAGGGGACGACGAGCGTGGAAGACTACCACAAGGAGATGGAAATAGCTTTGATTCGGGCAAACATTGAAGAAGATGAAGAGGCAACTATGGCCAGGTTTTTATGTGGTTTGAACCGAGAAATTGCTAATGTGGTGGAGTTGCAACATTATGTGGAGATAGAAGAGATGGTTAGCATGGCCATGAAAGTAGAACGGCAACTCAAGAGAGGGAGACTAGCAAGGCAAGAGGGTGGTTCGAATTCGGGGTCTTCATCAAATTGGAAGTCGAAATGGGGTGCCAACTCAAGACCAGTAGAGAAACCCAAATTGAATGCTGAAAGGAGCATGAACAAGATCCAAGGGAACAACAAGGAGAGAGGTAACTCTACATCCCAACCTCAAAAGAATAGGGATATCAAATGTTTTCGGTGTTTGGGGTCTGGGCATATTGCATCTCAATGTCCAAATAAAAAGGCAATGATCATGCTAGATAGTGGGGAAATTGAAACTGAAGAAGAGGAAAGTGATTCAATGCCAACACATGATGATTCTAGTGATTATGAATATGCTGCTGAGGGGAATGCCTTTGTAATCATGCGAGCACTTAATGCACAAATTAAGGAAGAAGAAAGAGTTGATGTGCAAAGGGAGAATATATTCCATACTAGATGCCACATGAAGGATCGGGTATTTAATTTGATCATTGACGGGGGTAGCTGTGTGAATGTGGCTAGTAAGTTACTTGTTGACAAGTTAGGATTGCGTACATTGAAGCATTCTAGGCCATATAAGCTGCAACGGTTGAATGAAAGTGGAGAAGTGAAGGTGAACAAGCAAGTTCTGATTTCCTTTACAATTGGGAGATACAATGATGAAGTTCTTTGTGATGTAGTGCCCATGCATGCTAGTCATATGTTGCTTGGGAGGCCATGGCAGTTCGATAAACAAGCAATACATGATGGGTATAAGAATCGATATTCTTTTGTCAAGGATGGTAGAAAGGTGATACTTGTTCCATTGACACCTTATCAGGTGTATGAGGATCAGTTCCGAATCAAGAGATCAATTTATGAGAAAAGTGAGGTAGAAGTTGAGATTCAAAGAAAAAAAGAGAGTGAGCAAGTGAGAGGGGAAACTGGTAAGACTAGATAGGAAGAAAATCGGGAGAGTGAAAAGAAAGAGAGCTCAGCTATAGATGAGAGGAAAGAGTTAGTTGAGAGAAAATAGAAAAAAATGAGTTTCTATGCAAAAGAAAGAGAGATCAAGAGTGCATTCAAAGCTAACCGCCCAATGATCTTGTTTGTTTACAAGGAGGCTTATTTATCTAACCTTAATTATTCTTTGCCAAGTTGTGTTACCTCTCTTTATAGGAGTTTAGAGATGTCTTTCCCACGGAGTTACCCAATCGTTTGCCACCAATAAGGGGAATAAAACATCAAATCCATTTTGTGTCAGGAGCCGCAATTCCGAACTGGCCAGCTTATCGAAATAATCCAGAGGAGACAAAGGAACTTCAAAGGCAAGTGGACGAGCTTTTAGCTAAAGGGCATGTGCGTGAGAGCATGAGTCCTTGTGCGGTCCCGGTGTTGCTGGTGCTAAAGAAAGATGGTACTTGGCGAATGTGTGTTGATTGCCGCGCTGTAAACAAAATCACGGTAAATATCGACATCTGATTCCTCGATTAGATGATATGTTGGATAAATTGCATGGTTCCACTTTATTTACAAAAATAGACTTGAAAAGCTGATACCATTAAATTAGGATGAAAGAGGGTGATGAGTGGAAAACGGCTTTCAAAACAAAACATGGCTTGTATGAGTGGTTAGTTATGCCATTCGGATTAACTAATGCGCCCAGTACTTTCATGAGGCTCATGAATCATGTTTTGGGTGCTTTCATTGGAAAATTTGTGGTTGTATATTTTGATGATATCTTGGTGTATAGTAAGAGCTTGAAGGATCATATCCATCATTTGCGACGCGTGCTTCAAGTATTGAGACATAAAAACTTATATGCTAACTTGAAGAAATGTACATTTTGCATGGATCGAGTTGTGTTTTTGGGATTTGTTGTTAGTTCCAAGAATATTCAGGTTGATGAGGAAAAGGTGAAAGCAATTAAGAATTGGCCGACGCCGAAATCCGTAACTGAGGTAAGAAGTTTTCATGGTCTAGTCAGTTTCTATAGGCGATTTGTGCAGGATTTTAGTACTTTGGCTGCTCCATTGACGGAAGTGGTTAAAAAAGATATAAGTTTCAAATGGAGAGTAGAACAAGAGCAAGTATTTAATTTAATTAAGGAAAGGCTTTGTTCTGCACCTTTATTGGTTTTACCTGATTTTTCGAAAACTTTCAAGATTGAATGTGATGCTTCCGGGATTGGTATAGGTGCTGTTTTAATGCAGGAAAAACGACCGATTGCCTACTTTAGTGAGAAGCTAAGTGGAGCCGCTTTGAATTATTCTACATGTGACAAGGAACTCTATGCTTTGGTTCACGCTTTGGAGACGTGGCAGCACTACTTGTGGTTGAAGGAATTTGTCATACATACGGACCACGAATCATTGAAGCATTTGAAAGGGAAAAACAAGCTGAATCAGAGACATGCCTAGTGGGTTGAATTCATAAAGATGTTTCCATACGTGATTCAGTACAAGCAAGGAAGGGAAAACGTGGTAGCTGATGCATTATCACGGAGGTATATATTTATCTCTACTCTAAATGCTAAATTTCTTGGGTTTGAACATCTTAAGGAGTTGTACATGCAAAATTCTGACTTTGGTGCTATATATAGTGCATGTGAAAAGAGTGCATTTGGTAAGTTCTATAAGCACGACGAATTCTTATTTATGAAGAATAAGCTATGCATTCCTAATTCTTCTACGTGTGAATTACTTGTGCTTGAGTTGCATGGGGGAGGTCTTATAGGTCATTTCGGGGTAGTTAAGACTTTGGATATTTTGAAAGAACATTTCTTTTGGTCGCATATGAAGAGAGATGTGGAGAGAATTTACTCTAAATGTGTGACTTGTAAGAAAGCGAAATCAACAGTCAAACTCCATGAAATGTATATGCCTTTACCTGTTCCTAATGAGCCTTGGACTAATATATCCATGGATTTCATCCTAGGATTGCCTAGGTCTAATAAAGGACGAGATTTCATTTCGTAGTTGTGGATCGATTTTCTAAGATGACACATTTTATTCCATGCCGCAAAACTGATGATGACACACATATTGCTGATTTGTTCTTTAGGGAGGTAGTGCGATTGCATGGGATACCTAAGACCATAGTGAGTGATCGGGATGCTAAGTTCTTGAGTCCTTTTTTGCGCTTATTATGGGGAAAGTTAAGAACTAAATTGTTGTTTACAACTACTTGTCATCCCCAAACGGATGGGCAAACCGAGGTGGTTAATAGGACGTTGTCCACTCTTCTTCGTACTGTCATAAAAAGGAATTTGAAGTTTTGGGAAGATTGCGTACCGTTTATTGAGTTTGCTTATAATCGTACAGTACATTATTTTACTAACTTCTCACCATTTCAGATTGTGTATGGTTTTAATCCACTAATACCTTTGAATCTAATCTCTTTGCTTATGAGTGAGATTTCTAGTCTTGACAGAAAGAAAAAAGCAGATATGGTGAAAAAGATTCATGAAGAAGCGAGGCAACATATCTTAAAAAAGAATAAACAATATGTTGAACGTGCCAACAAGGGACGGAAGAAAGTGACTTTTGAACCAGGAGATTGGGTGTGGGTTCATATGAGGAATGAAAGATTTCCAAACCAACGGAAATCCAAATTGAGTCCACGAGGAATTGGACCATTCCAAGTCATAGCCAAGATAAATGATAATGCTTACAAAATAGATTTACCAGGTGAGTATAATGTTAGCCCAACTTTTAATGTTTCTGATCTTTCTTCGATTGATGTAGGTCTCGATTCGAGAACGAATCTTTTTGAAGAGTGGGGGAATGATGAGGATCGTGGGCATGACAATGAGGCTGATGCACACGAGCTTGGAAGTCGGACTCGTGAAAGAGGGAGCTGATGCACATGATCTTGGAGGCTTGCATGTTCCGAGTGGGCCAATCGCACGGGCGAAGGCCAAAGATGAGTTTAATTCAATTGGGCCTCCAAATGCCCACTAGCAAGCTCTCCATAGCTTGTTGGATTTGTTTGGCCTTCGCCCGTGTGATTGGTCCACTCGGAACATGCAAGCCTCCAAGATCATGTGCATCAGCTCCTTCTTCACGAGTCCGACTTCCAAGCTCGTGTGCATCAGCCTCATTGTCATGCCCACAATCCTCATCATTTCCTATTTTAATTTCTTAGTTTTCTTAGGCCTATATATAGTCTATCTCAATGTACTAGAAGAGAGAACTACAGACCTCAGAAATACCTATTGATGAATGATACTTTGAGTTTGCCATAACTCTTTCTTTTCAACATATCGTTAGAGTTTAGCCGTGTTCTATTCCTTTCGAGTCTAAATTCAGATTTAGGCGCGAGAAACCGTGATCTACGTTGCGTCAGTTGAAGATCCATCCATACGAGCAATTCAACTTCATGGTGACTACAATACTCAAAGCACATCAAAAGCTCGAGGACAAGCTTTTCACAAGTGGGGGAGAATGACGCGAAGGATTTTCAGCCCATATCTGTATCAACAAGCCCAAACCGAAAGAAGCATATCTTGGATATATCAAGAAAATATTATCGTGATGTGGAAGGGGAATATGAGATGTCTTGATCCATAGATTGGGAATATTATTATCTTAATTAAGTAGTATATTTAATTTAGATAGAAATATATTTAGAATTAGATATTACTTGCAATTTTAGTTTGAGTCAGGAGTATGAAATTTCCTATTTCAGATTATTTCTTTGTTCCATTATAGGAAGGTAATTTAGAAGAGTATAGATGTCAGTTTCCTATTCTATAGTCAAGGGAGGTGTCTTCCCTCTATTTGTAGATTATTCCCCTCATTGTAAGAGGAGAACTAGATACCTCAGAAACACATATTGATGAATGATATTTTGAATTTGCCATAACTCTTTCTTTTCAGCATATCGTTAGGGTTTAGCCGTGTTCTATTCCCTTCAAGTCTAAATTCAGATTTAGGCGCAAGAAACTGTGATCTGCGCTGCGTCAGTTGGTATCAAAACAGGAGTTGCCTAAATCTGATCATGACGGACGAGACGATTCACAACCACCCTAATGCCGAAGCGGGGGAGGTGGAAGCGATTCAAGCACGAGAGCAGAGGATTGAAAGGATGGAACAGACACTCGAACAAAGGTTGGAGCGGAGGCTAGACCAGAGGTTCGAGGAGCTGCGTGTCATGCTTGGTGCTCTAGGCTTATGTGCTGGTCAAAATGCGGTTGACGGACATCGGGCATATCGAGTTGTTCCTCATGAGGAGCCTGTTGTTCGACACGTTTCGATCAATCGTACACTCCAAGTCGATGCTGGACCATATCAAGATGGAGGATACGATCAAGTTGTGAATTATTGCGACAACGGAAGATTTCAATGGGATCTTGGAGATAATCATCCCAGAAGAATTCCTATTTTTGATGGAAGAGTAAGTGACGAGTATTTTCTATAGTGGATTTTCGATGTGGATTGTTTCTTTGATTACTATGATATCCCTGATAACAGAAGCCGAGTAGATCGGGTGGTTTATCGCTTAAGAGGTAAAGCTTCTACTTGGTGGGAAAGATTGCAACAAGATCGCGTTCGAGATGGCAAAGATCCACTTTTTACATTGAGGCGTATGAAGAGATTTCTAAAGGCAAGATTTCTTTCCGTGGAGTATGAAGAGTACTCATTTCAATTGTACCAGCAAAGTTCTCAAGGAATTAGGACGGTTGAAGAGTATACCATGGAATTCCTTCACTTGGCTGAATGCGTTCTTCTAGTGGAAAGTGAAGATATCAAAATCATGTGTTATCTAGAAGGCCTAAATCCTGACATACAAGAAAGAACGGGGAATAAGGTGATTTCGACTTTATCTGAAACTTGCAGCTTAGCTTTTAAGGCTGAATTGCAATTCAATGAACAAATTAGAACAGAAACTCGAGAAAATTTTGCTAATTTTGCCAAACATCATCATGAAAGGGCTAAGGTAAATCTTAGTGATAAGGCAAATATTCATCCGGCGATGTAAGAGAAAATTCTGAACAGTAACCATAGAAACGAAAAGGAAGACGAGAGACCAACGCTAATCGACTGCAAGGAGAAAAAGATTAAAGAAGTTTCCAAGATTGTTGAGAGTCCTAAAAAGGAAGATAATATCGAGGTGAAGAACGAGTTAACTATAGAATCACATGAGTTGCCTATATTGATTGTGAAGAATTTATATTTTGAAGAGAAGTTTCCAAATGTGTCATTGATATTAACATTTCCACATATGGAATTTGAAGCTTTGGTGAATGAAGATCCATCCATACGAGCGATTCAACTTCATGGTGACTACAATACTCTAAGCACATCGAAAGCTCGAGGACGAGCTTTTTACAAGTAAGGGAGAATGACGCGGAGGATTTTCAGTCCATATCTGTATCAACAAGCCCAAGCCCAAATAAGCATATCTTGGATATATTAAGGAAATATTCTCGTGATGTGGAAGGGGAAGATAAGATGTCTTGATCCATTGATTGAGAATATTATTATCTTAATTAGGTAGTATATTTAGAATTGTATATTACTTGCAATTTTAGTCAAGAGTCTAAAGTTTCCAATTTTGGAATAATTACTTATTTTGTTTTAGGAAGTTACATAGTAAGGGCCTAGATTCTAATTTCCTATTTTAGTTTCTTAGTTTTCTTAGGCCTATATATAGTTCATCTCAATGTACCAGAAGTGAAAACTATATACCTCAAAAATACCTATTGACTGACCCAGCGCGGATCACGGTTTCTCGCGCCTAAATCTGAATTTAGACTTGAAGAGAATAGAACACGGCTAAACCCTAACGATATGCTGAAAAGAAAGAGTTATGGCAAACTCAAAGTATCATTCATCAATAGGTGTTTCTAAAGTCTGTAGTTCTCTCTTCTAGTACATTGAGATGGACTATATATAGGCCTAAGAAAAATAAGAAACTAAAATAGGAAATTAGAATCTAGGCCCTTACTATGTAACTTCCTAAAACAAAACAAGTAATTATTCCAAACTTAGAAACTTTAGACTCTTGACTCGAACTAAAATTGCAAGTAATATATAATTCTAAATACATTTCTATCTAAATTAAATATACTATCTAATTAAGATAATAATATTCCCAATTTATGGATCAAGATATCTCATCTTCCCCTTCCACATCACGAGAATATTTCCTTGATATATCCAAGATATGCTTCTTTGGGCTTGGACTTGTTGATACAGATATGGGCTAAAAATTCTCTGCGTCACAATGACTTCCGTTAGAGAGGGCACTAGGAGAGGGCACAATGCCTCTGCCCAGAGACTTCTCGACCCAAGTGCCCACCAATGGTAGCAGGCTATATGGCCTTCCTCGATCCACATGGCCTGCCATTATTTGTAGGACCGACAATATTTAACACGGCACGATAATATGACACGGTACCACGACATTAATACGATACATAATTAAACGGGTTTGGGTTAAAACTAAATGTATTTCGTGTCTAAATTGGTCAAACCCGTTTAAACACGATAAATAATCGTGTTAACCAGTATAACACATTTAGACACGATTAGACCCGTTTATATTATAAATTTTCGTGTTAATAATTTTATTTCACATATTGTATCAATTTATAAAAGAAAATACAAATCATCTAAATTTGTTTATATAAATCACTCGTTTATGGTGTTTTTATCATGTCAATCGTATAGTAATATGTAATTAAAATTAATAGTGTCATATTATCTAGGTATAATAGGTACCTAAAGTAATAGTGTTATATTCGTGTAGGTAAGTATATATACACATTTAGACACGTTTAGTCAAATGGATTAAACGTGTTGTGTCCGTATAAACTCATAATTAAACGTGTTATGTTTGTATTTGAAAATATTGACGCGTTTATTAAACGTGTCGTGTTCGGGTTTAGAGTTTTTTGACATTAATTTGCTTACACACGATTAGTTTAAACACGGCACGACACATATTGTCCTCACTTTCTTTTAAGGGTGGTTCCGATCACGTGATGGGGAGCGGACCACTCATTACTTCATTTTTACTTTTCTTTTTCAGCCTCTCTTTTAAAAATAAAATGTGGAGATCTTACGGGTGACCACATTGGAGTGGGAAGTGCATTTTTAGGTGTGATACCTCTTCGGGTGATGTGGCATTGGGTGTATCCCAAACGACACCCAAAAGCCGGAGGAAGGTGAGGATGACGTCAAGTCATCATGCCCCTTATGCCCTATGAGTGACTTCCATGATAAATGGTGTTTTTTTTTTGGCTAACTCAGAGTGTTTGGGCTTCGCCCGACTAATTCTCAAGGTTCCGTGAACCCCCGACAGTGCACGGAATGGGTAATCACGTCAAAAGTGCTCCAGTAGCTCCAAGGGGTTTCGAACTCGAGATCGAGTGAATATTTAAACTCTTCTTTACCACTAGGTCATGATAAATGGTGTTAGTGTTACTCTCACACCATTCCACTTTTTTCTCTCCACTTCCTTTCTCTAGACGGCTTCTCACTTCCCCTCCCTCGTATATTCTTTTCTTTACTAATTTCATAATTTTTTTGGCCAAATTAATTTTATAATTTAGTAATAAAATTAATAAACCTTCTACAATTTCTATAAATAAAATAATAAATAAATATTAAAAAATTATAATATATTTGTTGTCGAAAAGTTTAAAAATAACAAAAAGAGTCGCATGAGGGTTTGTGTAATACGGATATGCGTCTTATATATATGCACATTTTTTCGATTATATATATATATATATATATATTGCTGGAGCAAAAGTTCTAAATATTATCATGTCCTAATTCATCGGATCACATCACACACAATAAATCTTCCTCATCTTCTTCACGTGCTTTGATTTTTTTCATCTTCATCATACAATTTCTCCACTCTCTCTCTGTCTCTCATTGAGCTCTCCCATCATCACCAATGGCTTCCACCGAAGGTCAGGTCATCACCTGCAAAGGTATTTCCCCCTTTCTCCGCCCTCAACCCCTTATCCTTCCGCTGACGATACTTAATCTTGATGGTTGGATTCCGGACCGATGTTGTTGAAACCCTATGTACTGTTGTGATTGATTCTGAAATCGTAACGTTTCAGCTGCCGTCTCGTATGAGCCAAACAAGCCGCTCGTCATAGAGGATGTGCAGGTGGCTCCGCCGCAAGCCGGTGAGGTCAGAATCAAGATTCTCTTCACTGCTCTGTGCCACACCGATGCCTACACTTGGAGCGGAAAGGTACTGTCTGTCACTATCATTCATTACGATCCTCATTTCCTGAATATCTGTTGAATATTCGCCTCCGATTTTTCCATATTCTGCTTAGGCATAAGCTGCAGATTGTTAATTGAATCTTCTCCACTGGATGATGTAGTCACTACTGTGTTGTTCTTTTATCGCCTCTCTCATGTACAATAATTGAAACATTTTGGTATTTGTAACGTTTCTACGCTGAAATCGGTGTTTAATGTTGTGTTTGCAGGATCCAGAAGGTCTCTTCCCCTGCATTCTTGGACACGAGGCCGCTGGGTATGGTAACCTGTCCCGAGTCATGTTTTTCGATGTGCAAATTTCCTGAAAAGGTTAACCATGGCACAAGCCAAGGTCCCGAGAGGATCACTAATGAAATACCGCATCTAGAGGCCCATTTACTCTGCAATTTAGACTATCTGACTCGTTGTTTTGATGCAGCATTGTGGAGAGTGTCGGTGAAGGTGTAACTGAAGTGAAACCGGGGGATCATGTGATTCCTTGTTACCAGGCGGAATGCCGGGAGTGCAAGTTCTGCAAGTCAGGAAAGACTAACCTTTGTGGCAAAGTTCGGACTGCAACTGGTGTTGGGGTCATGATGAATGACCGCAAGAGCCGATTCTCGGTAAATGGAAAGCCCATATACCATTTCATGGGGACCTCTACGTTTAGCCAGTACACTGTTGTCCATGACGTCAGTGTTGCAAAGATTGATCCCAAAGCTCCTTTGGAGAAAGTGTGTCTTCTTGGTTGTGGTGTTCCCACAGGTGAGGATCTACAATCATCTATCATTAAATTAGGGAATTGAATGTTTCATGTTAGTAAAGTTTGCTCTTTTCTTTTCCCCTGTTATGTGAAAAAATTAAAAATAGCTTGGTCTTCTCAGTCTCCTTAACATTGAAGAGTTGAAGTATCAGCCAAGGGGAATTCCCTATTCTGTATTGTAGAAGAGATGCATAATCCCATTTGTTGTTTCAGTTTACAAATTCTTTTTCTATTTAATATTTACAGGTACATAATTACTGAATAGAGCTAATAATCAATTCAACAAACTAGCCACAGTTTCTTTTGTTTTTTTTGTTTTTGTTTTTGTTTTTGTTTTTTTTTTTTTGATGAACGAACTAGCCACAGTTAGGTGCATTATAGCTAGAAACCACAGCACCCCGAACATGCTCCATGTATGCGACTGTTGCTTTGGTGTAATGCAAATGCTTTCTCTAAATGATACGGCTATGCATGATTACAGGTGAAATATAATATTTGCCTCCTTTTCCTCTAGCATTTGCATGACCAGTGTATGTAACCATTCTATCATTTTTAGTGATCTATAAGTATTTTAGAGTATCTAAATTTTCATATTAAAATTGCATCCCATATTTATTTGATTTTTCCTATTCTTCAGTGTTTTTAGGACAATTGAGTGTATTATTATGGCATAAAACTCTACAAACAGATGGATTTCTATCAGGATGGTTGAGCTTGGTAGCTGACTCAGATTTTCAAGTGGGTTCTGATCAAATTATCCCAAGCCAAAAGCATTCTTTCACCCCTGGTGCAATCTACGGTTCATCAAGTTTCTGCTGAGGATCCTAACCTTTTCTTCCCAAACCAAAGCCGAATAAAGGAAAATGTGATCGCTTTTTCTCTTTTCTTTCTCCAGTGCAGATTGGTTTAGCTATTTACTCTTTTTCTTTTTTCTTCTTTTTTGAAAGATTATTGTAGATGCTAGGATTCTGTTTGTTATATACTTCATACTGAATAATTGTCATAAAGTATTGAAAAGGCAGAGAGAGAGAGAGAGAGAGAGAGAGAGAGAGAGAGAGAGAGATACAGTGATAAAATGCGATTGCCTAGAAGTCCTATAATCCAAATTGATAGAAGATTTTATTATGATCAACAACGCATTGAGGCTTTGTTTGATCCAAGGATTGCCCATTTCAAAATGTAGGGCCCTTAGTATATTGCTTCATTTCCATTTAAATCATCTCCTCATCAGTGGAAGATGGATTAATTCATCATTCTTTCGTTTTTTCAATGGATTAATACATCATTCTTTCAGATGTCAATAATGGTTTCCTTATACTTTGGTGAAATGAATACGGCAGAAACACTAAGTACATGGGGCTTATTTTCTTAATGAGGGAATTTAAATACAGAATCTATTAATGTAGAAGATATGGAGGTAGAGTTGTTTTAGAGCTTGTATTCCTGTCAATTTTACTGGGCAGTCAAACGACGTCACTGAATTTCATTCCCAAGTTGCCGAAGGTACTCATAAAATTCAGCAAGCAGAAGCCGCGGAAATGTGTTTCATCGGTTTGCTGTTTGTATTTATCTTTTCAAACTAAGATGTGAAAATGAATTAAAATCTGACTAGCAGTAAATATGTTGGCTTGTATTTTACCGCACAAATTTCAATGAAAATAAAGTGGAGACTGTTTTCTGATTGCATGGAGAATATGCAGAGGGATATAAGCTCTATTAAATCTAATGATTGCTCCTAGGGTTACAATGAAGTATAATGAAGAACATGTGATGTGCTTTACAGTTGGAACCTACATAGTGTAATCTTTAACATTATTTTTGTATCAGATATTAAAAAGTTTGTTCCGTCAATCTGTTGAATAAGCTTCATTCATAAGAAAGACCCCAATGTTGTGTAACCCAGTACTGTTTCCACAATCATATTCTCCCTTTAAAGGAAATGATATGGAACTTACATGCATTGTCTCTGTTATATAGTACAGATGTATCCTGTGTTCTCATCAATATAAATCTAATTCATGATGATTGAGTTTTATGACCTTGAAGAAGCATGTTATTCTTTGTTTTGTAGGCTTGGGAGCAGTGTGGAACACAGCAAAAGTAGAACCAGGATCTATTGTTGCTGTCTTCGGTCTTGGAACTGTCGGACTTGCTGTGAGTTATTTCTTGGACTACTTACAGTTGCTCTTCAGTTGAGTATGTACCTATGCTCATGATGGCTGTGGTTTGAGCTAAGACAGGTTGCTGAGGGTGCTAAAGCCGCAGGTGCATCAAGAATAATTGGCATTGATATTGACAGCAAGAAGTTTGACACAGGTAAGAATTGCTGATTGATATTTCAGAGCAACCGCTATCTACATCAAATAAAGTTTCCTCCATATTTCTCCAATCCCAAAACAACCATCACAAGTGTCCTTAAGTCTTTACCAAGAAATCCCCTTGGACAATCTGTAAATTCCTTCACAGGCTTTATTTTGGTTTTTCAATGCTTCTATCTAGAATGATATCCTGAGACTTATTTCTGTTGGCTGGTGCCCGAACCAAATTTCAATTCATCTCTCTGTTATGTTTAGTATAATGGACCTTACATGGACATGTGCATCCCATTATTTGCAGCAAAAAATTTTGGAGTGACTGAATTTATCAACCCGAAAGACCACGATAAACCAATTCAACAGGTTATTGTTGATCATACCGATGGTGGAGTTGACTACAGCTTTGAATGTATTGGAAATGTCTCTGTGATGAGGGCTGCCCTGGAATGTTGTCACAAGGTGAGTTGTCCTTGAATACATGGATTTTAATTTAGGGTTCACTCTTGAGGAAAAAAATGTGTATTCCATTTTGTAACATGTTATGCAGTGCAACCAAATAATGTTTTCCTCATGACATCCTCCTAATCGTGCCTATCTGTGGTTGCTCTTGAAATCAGGATCATGCCAATTGAATGTTTTAAGACAACTCTGAGGCATGATGAGCCTCAGAAGGACGTAGTAATTACCCTAGAATTATCCGCAGAACTCGTTAGCCAAATTTTTGTTTTAAAGACAAACTTTTGCAGGAGGAATGAAGCTCTAATTATATGTAAGTTGCAAATAATTGGTGGATTGGCATGTGCAGGGGTGGGGAACCTCGGTGATTGTGGGTGTTGCAGCATCAGGGCAGGAGATCTCGACCCGTCCATTCCAGCTTGTGACGGGTCGTGTTTGGAAAGGAACTGCTTTTGGTGGTTTCAAGAGCCGCTCACAAGTGCCATGGCTCGTCGACAAATACATGAAGAAGGCAAAATTATTTAAATTGAAAAGGGAGAAAAAGAATATCATGCACAACATGCGACCATGCTGTTCACTTGGTTTCCTATTTCCGTGAGTTAAATTTTTTCTTTTCCTTCCCTTTGTGTAATGCAGGAAATTAAGGTGGATGAGTACATAACCCACAATCTGACTCTTGGGGAGATCAACAAGGCTTTTGATCTACTGCATGAAGGAGGCTGCCTTCGCTGTGTGCTTGCCATGGATTGACGCCAATGATGAGTCTCCCTTGCCTCAATGTTGGGTTTGCAATGGCCTGCTTTTTGTTTCTAGTATGAGTTGGTATTCCTGTTTAAACTCCACCATGATGATGTGATCGGTAACAGCCTTCAGTTACTTTTATGCCATGTTGCCTTTCTACTTCCAATAGGGTGGGAAATATTTGTTGAGACTCAATATGAGTTGGTTTTACTATTAAAACTCCTCCATGGTGATGTGATCATGAACACCATCAGTTACTTTTATGCCATGTTGCCTTTTTACTTCTATTACTGTGGGAAAAGTATTTGTTGAGACGTATTGAAAGGTGTTATCATTGTGTGTTATGTACGTCTGCTTTGAAGCTTAATAAATTGGCAAGCTCAATCTAAATTAGGATTTGAAGGGAGACGATGCAATCATGGAATTGAACCTACTAGCAGGGTGTGTACATGGTTATCCTCTTAACCCGAAAATGCAAAGGTGATGAATTATATCAGAGTTTACTCTTGACAAGTCCCTAACCCAAGGTATTAAGCAACCTTCAGCAGAACAATTTAGGTGAGGCTACATTTTCCCCCTTTTTCTCCACGATCCTAGATTTGTTCTAAATTTGTTCTTGCGAGTCTTCAAAAGTCTACCAAGTTTTATTACCAACTTCAAAGATAATGAACAGCTGTTCTTTCCACTGTAGATTTGTAAGGTGCAATTAACAATACCAAGCAAATAAAACATCTACTTGACCATCCAAAAATGATATATCCCAGTTGTGCACACTCTTGCTTGATAACGAATAAGTTTTAAGTTCGATACTTGGTAGGACTATCTGTAATCCTTTATTAGTTATTATTATGAGCTAAGTTCATGACTTTTCCTGTAAAAAGATATACTTGACCAAATTCTCATATTCAAATTATCTCATTCATTCTCAAAAGGAACTTATGAATAAAACTGTCCTTAGTACAGTTAATTCCCAGTATATTAGCACTCGCATACATATAAGAATTTCCATTGAAGGACCACTTTGTTGATGAGCTTCGATGCCAGATTTAAGCTTTGATACCAAATGACGCACTCTCGAGCCAGAAATGGATAAGGAAGAAGGGTGGAAAGTAGAATTAATTAAACTCACTCGATAAGATAAATCGTCGCGAGTAAGAAAAACTATTTTGATTTACCACGCTCAAAGATGAATGATAAGAATCGGGATCTTTCCCACTCAACAAAGGAATTATTTAGATAAGATTGATAGAAGATATACACAAGGCAATTTCATTCAAGATTCAAGTCTTCCATACATCTTCAAAATAGAGCTTATATAATGTTCTTACAATCACGGGATTTAATGAAAGCATAGATAAAGATAACTAGTTCCCAAATATGAGAAGGAAAAAATCCTTGAAAACACGCAAAGTAAAAGTCTTAATACATTAATTGCTAACTTCTCTTGCTGCAACTACCTTTGAAAATTCGTCTAAAATGCAGGTGCACATTAAATGGATTACCTACTCAAGTTGATCATGTGTTTTACCACCTAATTCAATGCATTTAATATTATATGGGCCCGATCCGTGTGGCATGGCCTTTGAACACTTAATTGGACCTCAAATAAATCTGATTGCATCTTGTACTGCATCCTGAAGCACATCAGTTGTGAATCGTGATCCTAATCAATGAGGCCCCTTGTCCGAGATTTGATGAACTCACCGTTTTCACAAGGCGTCATTAAGACATTACTTTTTGGTTTCAATAAAGCAATTGATATGCTAGGATCGAAATTTACCCAGAACTGAAGAATATATATATATATATATATATATAAAAGGTTGAAATTCTCTTGAAATGAATATATATATCGAGTAGCTCAGATAGAGCGATCACCACGGTGGAGTTGACCAAGGCCATAACTTCACACTTGTACCAAGAGTTCCAACGTACGGATATGCTAGTAGAGCATTCGAGCACATTGTAGGTACGAACCGACACGCAATGCACACGTGAATATGCATCGAACTTTAATAATAGAGGAACAATATCGACACAATAGGTCTTCTGTGCACGTTAGGGATGTCTCTTAGACTGATTGACTCCATTTTTTGGTAGGGACACTACCTTTGCCTTTTCTCTCCATTCTGTTTGATTTAAGCATCTGAGGGTAGATTCGGCTCTCGAAGCCCAACTCAAGTATCTGATTAGTTTTGAAATGCTGAAGTACTCTGGACCTCGTGGGTCCTTTGCGAGTCGCTACATAAAGAACTTCTGATTAGTTTCAAAAGTGACTCCTCCGATCTAATTATTATGGTTTTTTTACAAGTAGAGATTAGTTTTGATAATCTAAAAAAGCAACATTGCTGTTTACACATACTCATAACCTCGTCTACATCACGAGAATGCTCTGAGTTATCTTAATTCCGGTGCTGTGCCTTCTCCTTCTTGATGTGACTCTCCTTGGTCTCGAAGGCTGCAAATCCAAACAAATCTATTAGAAAAAAAAAAAAGCATTCGTTTCAACTGAACCTCTCATATTCGTGCAATTTCTCGTTCCGTTTCCGAACGGATGTGTAATTATTGGGTGTATTTACATGTATTCATGACTTACCGAAATGATTCTCGACGATCTCTTGATCATGATCTTTAATGGACTGTTTTCCCGCATAGATCAAACCGAACCCTTCATCTTTGCACCTCGTCGCGTACCCCTCCCCAAATGAGTGGTACATCACATCGACAGTCTCTGTCTCCTGATCATGGTCTTCAAGTCTGACGGCCTGTTTTCCGGCATAGATCAAACCAAACCCTTCGTCTTCACACCTCGTCGCATATCCCTCTCCGAATGAGTGATACATCACATCTCTTCAAATATCCCCAACACAGAGAACTCTCAATCTTTAACAAATCTTATGACTGGTATCACCCATGACAAGCTAAGTTTATGACTTTCGAAGCTAGCTATGAAATGGAGTGTCTAAGCAATAAGCATTGGCGGTGATGGCCTGGTGCTAAGGCCCGATTTACGAGTCCAAGCCATGACTTGCGAGACCCGATAATGCCCAAGGGCGGAAACCTGCTAAAGTTCCATTTGTCTCAAGATATCCGTGGGTCGTGGATATCCCGAGCATCATATAGCCATGTGATCAAATCCTAAGTGTTCCTTCAGTTGAACTGACAAAGATTTATGCATTAAAGAGGAAAATCGGGAATCCATCGAGAATGTGCAGCGAAATGAAGACCAAGACTGGCAGGATCAGCCAAGGACACATGATTTTTTGACTCCACCGTGTCCGTGTGGGTTCTTTGGAATATGAAATTTTGAAGGCGGCTAATTTTCTTACAAATGCTTGCAATATTTCTATATTTGCAAAAAGTAAATATTGGCAACTGAGTTTAAAAAGTACATGCAATTGCACTTACCCAATTTCGGAATCCACTTCCTCAGCCTTGTCCATGATGGGAGTCCTCTCCGGCTCGCTAGAAAGCGGTATAGCTTGTCGGAACCCGACACCACTAGCTTCAGAGCGACCGGAGACTGACAAAATATGATGGCGACGACGAGAAGGGCACAGTCCGGGGAAAGTTTCTGATTAGTGATCGAATCGCACTATTCATGATCTTCATGTTCTTTAACAGAAGTACGCGAGGCTTGTATTTATATATACTCAAACCAGTCCGACAGATAAGGACTCCATCTTGAGGAATGTCGTTTTTCGTCAGCAACGGAATCTGGATTTTACACGTAGGTAGATTTCGGGAAATGTCCGGAGATGATGAGTGGGATAATAGAGGAAAGGTCAAAAAGGAAAATAAGAAATATAAGACAGTAAAAAAAAAAGAAAATAGGAACAGAGATGAATCAGCAGCTACATGGGGCTCACCGATTTGAGGGATGATCTATTCCTTTCGGGCTTATAATAATCGTAATATAAAATTTTGCGTTTTAAGCATCCCCATAAAATTGTATTATATTATTATTATTACTAGTGAAAGGGACTCGCACTTGGTTGCCAAGTTCATTTTTTATTTTTATTATTTTAAAAATACAAAAATTTTAATGAATAAATTAGAAATTAATTTTTATTAGATTGTTGAGGATATTGTTTTTTTTTCCGCGTAGATTATGAAAAGTATGTGCTAAACTATCAACCTAAATCTCTAATAATCATTATTTAGATTTAGATTATTGATATATAATTTTTTTATATATGAAAAGTAACTATTTATCTTTCAATTATTATTGACATGACGAGCACTCGTGCTCTACCAGTTGGCGTTATTTTGTTTCTTCAAATTAAATATCTAACTAGCCAATAAATCCGCGTCTTCCACAAAATTCATTTTTGACATAAAATACGTGAAATTTTTTTAAATTGGGGATAAAAAGTCTCAGTTACTCAACTGAGTTAGTAAGGTTACACTTTTTAACCATGCCTAATTTGTTAGCCCGTCTTTGTGATTGTTTAGCAGCAGACTAAAATAGGAGATAAATAAGTTTCCTAATCCAATCAGCCAAAAGCTTTTTATACACCTGTGAAAGTGATCAAGGAAACAAGAAGATCTTGTGTGCAATGCTGGTATCATGTAAAATTATGTCACAAAATACATAAAAAATATTATTTTTATCAATAATAATTTTTTTATTATTTACATATTAAAAATTAAAATAACAAATCTTTATTAATTTACGGTACTGCCACATTGTACCACCTTTCATACAAGACTTTGTTAAAAGGACATATATGAGAAATTATGTACTATTTAATGCTCAGTGGAAATCGTGAGTGATGAGCAGCAGTGTACAGTTTTACGTATCAGCTCCATTAGAATTCGATTTCAAATCCCATCCGAACAAATTAAAATCGACAGCGCCCCGTTGTTTTTCTTGTGAAAATCTCGGTTCTCTCAACAATTTTTAGGTGATTGGCGATTCTTGAAGCGATTTCGAACTGTTGAACCTCATGATCTTGGATTGTTAACTTGGTATTAAGAGTCGATGCAGAACCGATGACCTACCATTCCATTGCCATGGACTACGACAAGTATAATGGGCCGGATAGCCGAGAAAAAATATCAATCATCAACTTCGCGGAAATATATGATAGCTCAAATATAGATTCGCATTCAGATGATGAAATCAATGATTTTATTTTCACTATAATTCACAATGCCAAACCATTTATATTACGTCTAATCAAGTTAGTTCTCCCAATTCGCCATTTGATTAATTAATCCAATTAACCTGCCAATCGAATAATTATACCCTCCAGATGATTAATTACACTGTCGAATTGTGCTGCTTTAGGGCAGCTGTGGCGCCTCCTTTCTCGTTTTCCTCGTCCTGGTACACATATGCGAGCCCGCCGTGGCTGGTGAGGTCCATTCCGGCCATCTCCTCCTCCGCCGATATCCTGAGCAACCCCAACTTGTGCAGCACGAAGAAGAGCGTTCCCATGGTCACGCTCACCCACGCTGCCACCACCACAATCTGCACAACTTGGGCTGCTAGCAGCCTCCCTCCGCCGCCTAGCAGGAGCCCGTACGGCCTGTTCTCTACCCCGGGGTACAACTGGTTCACATACGCCTTCTTCGCAAACAGGCCTGTGAATATCAGCCCCCATGCCCCGCAACCTCCATGGAGCTGTGCCGCCTCCAGGGGATCGTCGTACTTGACCTTCTCAGCAAGCTTGTTGCATCCGATCAGGACCCAGGCTGCCACGAACCCGCAGATGATGGCGGCCCACGGGTCCACCACCGAGCAGCCCGCAGTTATGGCTGCAAACCCACCCAGTAGGCCATTGCAGACGTCCGTCACATTCCAATGCCCGACAAGTAGTCGCTTCCCGAACAGGGTGGTCAGGGCAGCAGTGGAGCCCGCCAGGGTGGTGGTGACCGCCGTTCGCCCCACCGCGCTCCATTGCCCGTAGTAGGATCCGCTCTCCCCATAGGCCTTGAGAATGTTGAGGAAGGAACCTGGATTGAACCCGTACCACCCGAACCACAGTAGGAATGTGCCGAGCACCACGAGGGTGGCGCTGTGCCCGCGCATGGCCACTGCACGGCCTTCATGGTCAAACCGCCCGATGCGTGGACCCTCTATCAGCGCTCCCCACAGGCCCGCCACTGCCCCAACAATGTGAACAACCCCTGAGCCAGCAAAGTCTATCACACCTGACCTGAACAGGAGGTTGTCCGACCGGGCTGGGCTGGCCCAACCGTCTGCAGACCAGAACCAGTGAGATGTGATCGGATATACCAGGCCAGTTAAGAAGGACGAATAGATAAGGTACGCTGGGAACTGGGTTCGCTCGGCAATGGAACCGCTCGTGATGCCGGCCGCAGCAATCGCAAAGGCCCACTGGAACAGGAAGAATCCGTAGTCAAATGACTGGGACGGAAACTTGTCAAGGCCAAAGAAATGGGCCCCAATGAATCCGTTGGACGGTGTCCCGAACGCGAGGGCGAAACCGAAGAGGTAGTAGAAGAAGCTGCCTGCAGCGGCGTCCAGGACATTGGTGAGCATGATGTTCATGGTGTTCTTGGCCCGGACGGAGCCAGCGCACAGCATGGCGAACCCGATCTGCATGGAAAAGACGAGGTACGTGGAGAAGAGCAGGTAGGTGTTGTCCACAGCGTAGCCGGTGTCCACGAACTTGGCGGAGACTGCGTCGAAGCGGCCGCAGATGTACTCTGCGGCAGCGGCGGTGGCGTTGGGGCCTAGGAGGGGGCGGAGATCGGAGGCGGAGCAGGCCATTGGCGCCCCCATCTTGGTTGCGGATCGAGGGGGATGAGACTATTTGGAATTCCTCGCTCGGAATTGTGGCGGTGGGAACCTTGGGGCAGGGGGGAAGTGAGATTTATGGGCATAGATGAATATACAGTGTCGGTGAGATTCCCGGGGTAGGGATTATTAGATCCACGAGATTCTTGAGAGATTCTTAAGGAAAGCTGAGTTGCCAAGTATTTTTAGGGTTTGTTATTAATGGTATGTTGGACCGAGGAAATAGGGAGCGGTCAAACTTCCCCAACTTAAATTTTTTTTTTTAGCGCTTCTAATGGACACTAAATAAGGTCTCATTGTAAGACACTAGTTGCATCTATTAAATATTTTAATTTGAAATTTTCGTCATTCATAATTTATATATTTTATCTTTTTAATTATAGTCCTTTAACTATTAATTTTACAATTTTTGTCCACAATAGTTTGTACTTGTCCTTTCCTCGTCTGACAAGTGGCCCAATCAAATCGTCACACGTGTCCACACGCGGCGAAAATGTAATTGGGTAATGGGAACAACCCGACCATGATTAATCGGATTAAAACCAAACTGGTAAATAGATTTTTTGCAACTCCGATTTGGTATTATTTATTAAATCGGTTTGTTCAGTTTTTTCCTCGCCCCATTGAGCTTCTTAACCGTAGCAGGAAGTGCAGGGAGATGCAGGGCAAAGAGGTGGAAGCTATCCTCGGATGATTTTCCGGGATTGACAAACATTCTCAAGGGAAAGGAAGAAGCGACTGCATTGAAGAGTTGTCTCCGATAACTGAATCTTTGAGAATTCTTAGAAACGGTTGTCATAAAATTGGGCCCACCTCGAGAACAAATTAAAACCTCGTTTTTGCCGAGAGACAGAACGACTACTTTAAGGCCCTTCTCAAGCAAAACCCAAATTGCAGGTTTCAGGATTTCGAACAGAGATTCCAGAGGGAGATCCTCCATGCTCTTATCCATGTGAATCAAAGGAATTTTATTCCCAGGAGAAAGTTCGGTTGCCATGGCAATAAGTTCATCATCATTTGGAGGAGTGTAGGTGACATGCATATAGTCTCATTTAGTGCAGTTGATAAAATTAACAATTTATTTGCCAGACTTGGTCATAAATATGTTGCATTTTATTGTAAACATTCGTAGTCAATAACACATGTAGAAGACATTCGGCGTCTAAATGCGATATATCATCAGTCCAACATTGTTTTGAAATATGACCCAATAATATTGTAACGAGATTAAAAAAACTGTGGATCAAAATCTAAGTTTTAATACTTAAAGGATGTAAAAAGTATGTGTCCCCCCATGAGATATTATTTAGTGTCCCCATACTAGATTTTCTCATTTTCTTAATAAAAAATTCAAAATTTTGGATGAAATCAATAAAGGCTGATTCAAGTATGTGATCGAGCTAGGAAGGGGCTTGCTGATGCAAATCGTAGCACGACTTCAAGGGATCCAGTTCAAGTTCCAATTGGACCGATTACGCGAGCACGAGCAAAGAAGTTTAAAGATGAACTCAACGGCCTGATTCAAGAGGTTTGGGCTCAAGCAAATTCGTGGAGGCCCATTGGACATGAATCACGTGATCCACAAAGATCCATCAACATTATTCAAGTTATAGAAGATTCTGGACAAGGCTAAATTCAGCAAGTGTTTAAGGAAGTTTCTAGAACAGTTGATGATCAACAGAAGATAACATCAGATTTGTTTGAAGTTTAAATCTCATAGAGATATTCTAGGGGTATTTAGATTTTATATCTTTATAGATTATGTCATATCTCTATTAATATTCTTGGTTTTAATTTCCTTATCTATAGGAGGAGATATGACCAGATTAGGATTACTTTATGTCTATATATATTCATCTTAGTCAATTTTTAAGAAAAGGAACATTCAGAAAATTGTGAGAGTATTCTCTTTGGTTCTTGAAGAACTAATCGAACTTATCGGAAGTTTCCGTGGCGTTCATCATCGACTTATCAAACGGCTTTCCACCACCGTTTGTGGCGTCTTCATCGACTTATCAAGCGGTTTTCCATTACCGTTTGTGGCGTCTTCCTATATACCGAGGTTCTTGTTTCGCATTAAACAACGGGTTGAGGTCAGTTATACCAAGGTTCTTGTTTTTGTCGTAAACAACGGGTCGAGGGTTCGTCAATCAAATCTGATCGTGGAACGATCTTGGGTTCCTTTAGTTGTCGGGTCTCGTCATTCTTGGCGGGAATCGCATCACTTGCACAAGTTGTCGGCTCGGAATCAAGAGGTCTCGAGACGATCCATGCTCGTGGGAACTCTGTAATTCATTATTTCATTTTCATCATTTTTATATTGAGACCCATCAGTCTCCATTATAATTGAAAAAAAAAAGCCCAAATGCGATCAACTTGTACCTAAGGAGATGTTAGGATTGAGGGTGATTGATAAATAAAAACAACGAATTGGATGACAAAACCGTTGTTTTTCAAAGTTTGGAAGCATGCAATAATTAGAGATAAATCTCTAAAACAAAAATAGGCCGAAACGTTCAATGATGTACTAAAAATAATAAATAATAGTGTATATTTTAAAATTTACAATTTAAAGTGTATCCATGAGAAAAAGGAGGACAAGCTCGGTCAGCCTCAGCCTCGCGATAGCCTCCAAATGGTCACATCACGGTTTCATGAAAAAACAGCGACACTGCCACCATGCACCTTCAAACCAAGGCGAATCAGCGTCGACCCCACTCCACAATGATGATCATGGTCTGCAGCAACCAATGGACCCTTACCAATCATCATCGGCGGGCATCACTGGCCGCCAACCAATGCAGGTGACAGCAATCCTCAATCACCACAGGGGATTGCTGTGGTCGCACGACACCAGCAACAGCAAATAGAGGTTTTTATTTGGTCATTTTCATTTCCTCCTGACTGCTGCCCTGCAAATTGCCAATCACTATAGACATCCACCCCATGAATCGCATATTCTAATAATCATCATACCCTGCTCCAAAATCCCATCTGGTAAGTTCCTAAAACTTAGCTACCCGAAAACAAATTAGGGCACCGACAGCGACATGGATACAAGGACTAATCGGGAATTGTATGTAAGGGTTATGATGTTTGCATTGTTCCACTGATTAAGGCTGAAACGAATTATGATCAAAAGCATGCAAGGATGGCCTCTGCTGTGTGTTTGAACCGCCCATGCCAAGTGCAGCCCGAAGATAGGCCTTACCTAGCCTAGATCCAGCCTCTTGTGGAATGGAAAGATTTCCCAGTAGACTGCTGCTTCTTTCCCATTATATTATATCTGAATTAAAAGGCAAAGCTGTGGACCTGGTACAAGATGGTATCATCAAGACCACCTACACAAGAAGTAAACCGTAATTCCAGACACCTCCAACTTGCAGCCACATGCGAATTGCCTTTCACCAAGCAGTTCATTCATTAACAATGACTAATATAATAAAGAAGAAAAACAAAAGGACCGAGCAAAAGTCACCTGACATGTTCAAAGAGCAGAAAAAAGTCAAGCAAATGAATGTACATACTAGCTTTACACATGAACATGACCAATCAAATAAGCGATCAAATGCTTCATCTCAAATTCCCAGTACATCGACCAAACAAAAACCAAAATCAACTTGGAAGAAGTTGTTGGTCCTACTACTTCCCGATACGGACTTTATATTCAATCCAATTGAATAAGGGCCCTAAACCCCAGCACTACAAATTGCAGATAAAGAGAGCAGTCAGCATATTTACAACTTTATGACTGAAAAGACGCGTTGAGTTCTATACTGTCTATCCATCCAACTAGATTTGCCCCAGTTGCAGTTTCAAAAGTCTAACCAAAAGAGCGAGGACCTAAACAGAAACTTCGCCTCCTCATCCCAAGGACAATGATAAAATCAGCTACATGTTATGATTGGCCTCTTCCAAAATGTTCTCTAAATCGAATGATAGAGTACCTTCGATATCCTCACCCGGCATGTCCCCCAATAAACTGCCAAGATCTTCACAGGGCATGTCTTCCAATAACCAATTCTCAATTTCAGCTGCAGTGAGGCTGCAATTTCCTGCAGAGTGGGAATTGGCTTCACTCACAAGTGCCGGTTGACATGTCTGAATCTGCCTACCACTTCTGCAGAGAGCTTGAGCAGGTGACGGCGGTTGAAAGCTTTGATTGAGATAATTTGATGACCCATGATTAGCATCCGCAATAACTGGATATGCAGGGGAATGTCTGTAGATCTCCTTGCTATTCAAGGGTGGAGAAGGACCTCGATGTGGCAAGACATTGACCGGTTGATGAGGCAAGGGTCTTGCCTTGGTGTGCTGGATATGCCTCACACCCGGAAGTTCACTCTGCCTCCTGTTAGGGTGCTTCTGTACACACACAGAATTCACGGTACTGGCCAATTGACTCCTACCATGTTGTAAAGTAGTTCTCTCATAGCAGTTGTTTAAGGGAAAAGACGACCTGACTGGTCCAAATCTTTTGAATGCTGTAATGGAGGAGACAGAATGAGGCGTCAGCTGACAGCCATTTTTATGGTCACGGAATCTGTGCACTGCCCCTCCATTTACCTGAATTAGATGCTGTGAAACCGAGTGTGAATGCAGTCCAGGATTACAGCCTGTAGCAACATTTCCTGTGGGAAAACTTGAAGAGGCATAGGCAGAGCAAGGATTTAGTATTGTAGCGAAATTGTCTGATATGGAGTTGGCAACTGTATGGGTGGAGCCCAGTGGCACTGGAGCAGGAGTACACTGGGATACCACAGGAATAGAAACATTTGGGAGCTTCGCACTGGGGACCAGACCGGTTTTCTCCCCTTTTGATTGTTTTCTCCAAACTCTCCAGAGCTCTTCTTTGTCAGTAGCATGACAGTGGTCAGTGTTTGTCACACCAGTACCCCAATATATGCATGGCGCAGGTGCATCACAGACATAACAGTGACACTGCATCACAAATTTGCCAGTCGTTAATCATGGTTAACTAGAATGCAGGTAAGAAGCAGTAACAGATTATCCTAAATGCTCTTATATAGAGTGGGATTCTCACGAGGTGACAGTGCTTCTCATGCGAGGTGCTGCTGAAAGGAAATTTAACGCACAGGTGTCGAGAATGAGGATAATCTCTGCACGCAATCTGCACATGGGAAAGATTTATGGCGAGTCAGCAGTATGGCACTTTAACTTGTAGAAACAAGGTACACTATATATTAACAGGGTGTTGAACCTAAAACGAATATCTTATTTCATTCCTTATGCAAGTTTACATAATAGAGACACTCATTATAGGTTGAACACATCAAGGTTGAGTGCCAAATGAATCTACAAACTATGAGACGTGATGCATATAAGTCGGGAGTGCTTATGCAGACCAATTTAACCTCTATATATGGTTGAAACATCAATTCAGTAAGTCAGGGCAAATTGGAGACAAATGAATCATTAACATCCTCAAAAAGTAGGTGGAGAAAGCCAACAGGCTTCCCTCTGTACGCTGTATATCCTTTTTTTTTTTTTAAAGAAAAGGAGTACTGTATTATCTCTTGAAGCACCCTAAAACCCTGAAGCACTGTCATATCAGGTTTAATATCCAAAAGAGGCATGGTTTACACATCCTCATCGCAGCCAAAAAGTAAATATATCAAACTACTGGGAACAAAGAGCAACAAAGAAAGGAAAACTCGAAACAAAAAGGAACCTTGAAAGTTTGGAGCCAGCCTCCAACCCTACAAGATGCCACAATAAGGCAAAACGAGCAGAGATCAAGCAAAAGTTTTAAGTCATGTTTAGCTCATGTAATCTAACATCAGAAAACATCTCACTGAAGATAAGAAGTATTTAAACAATCTGGAAAATTTCTGAAGTGTTGAACCCCTGCCATAATGATGCCTAGACTAGATTATAAAGTCAATAAGCGCTTTTCATGGAAAGTCGAGCCATACAAAGAATTGTCCAGCAACCTGACTGCAGGCTCCCCACTCCAAGGCTTGCTTTTTGCTCTAGCTCAAAACAATTGGAATCTGTTGCCCCCCTTCAGCACAATCAAAATACAAGCATTTCCAAACATATAACTCTGCAGATTAGGCCACTAGAATAGACTGGACGAATAATCTAAATTAAAACACGAGAGAGGTACAACAGCCTGAGATTTACAGAGCAAATGACTTCAATGTCCAAACTTTGCCTTAGCCTAGGCTATGCGATTATAGTTAAGCATCAAACATACTGAGGCACAGAGGTGGAGAGATAGAAACATCCGAAACCAGTCATCCTCAGTCTCTATAAAGCGGCATAAGAGGAGAAATGGGGCTTAGTGCAGTGGCACAAGTCACCAACTTGGAACCAAGAGATCCCGGATTCGATCCTCGCCAATGAGACTTCCCTTGCCCCTTTATCTCATTGTCCCTATTCTAGTATTAGGCCCATGGCCTCCTATGTAAACCAAAAAATAAAAGTAGCCTAAGACAAGGTTTCCCAAAGCATCATGAGACTACGTTTTGCTATACTTAACTTCACGTGAACCCAACCGTCAAAGTCAAAAGAAAAATGCGGATCACCATCGAAGAGTTGTGGAATCAATGAGATCTTGAAATGATGGATTAGGCAGCTTTCCCTTATAGGAAAAAGAGTTGCTGAAACCTTAACTCCATAACAAATAAGGATGAGTACATTGAGTAGCACAAATTCACTGTATTTATTTATTACAAGCAGAAATGATGATGTCATTTCTTAAGCTTTGAGGTTTCGAATTCCGGAGAGTTATCACAACAAATAATCGATCAGACCGGGCTTCGGATTAACTCCCACAAACGTAACAGAGCGTATACCAAACACCACCAGACCAAATAGTATAAGCATTGATCACTCACAAGAAAGAAATGTCATACCTGCCCCTTTTCTCCAACAACCAGCAAATCATCCGAAGAGGAATCATCTGCCAGGGCACCAGCAGCAGCAGCAGCAACAGCAGCAGCCTTGTCGGGGTTGCTGTTTAGTATGACGCAATCATCATCATCCTCGTCGTCCACAGCCAATCGGGGAGCCTTCGACTTTGACTTGGCGTTGACCTCCTTGACCACCACGACCTCATCCGAGTCTCCGCCGGACGACGCCCCTGCGCTCTCGTCCCTGAGGAGCTGGGCGAGCCAATCGAAGTCGTCGCTCCCTGTGAACTTGGGTTCCTCCACGAGGAGGCCGCTGCCATCCTCGTCGGAACTGATGTCGAGCACGAAAGGGCTCTGAGCCTGACATTGGTCCGTCGGGAATAGATGCCCGGGGTTGGCCGGGCAATCGCTAGGAATAACATCAATCCCTTCCGCCATGGAAACTGAAATGGGAAGAGAGTGAGAAGATGGAAGTGAAGGGAGGAAGGATTTTCAGGGGAATTTCGAGGGTTTCTCGGGAAGTGGAAGGTGGATGATGTTGGAGGGGAGGACGAAGGAGAGTCGGGAGTTGAGATTTCGGAGAAAGAAGAAGCAGTTCATGTTCATGGTGAGAGGGGTTTAGGAGGAAGTTCAGGGAAATTTTGAAGAAAGAGTGGCAGAAAGAGAAGATGTAGTAGTAGTAGAGCAGGGCACAAGAGGGTGTGCGCGCGCGCGTGTGGGAGAGAGAGAGAGCCCTCAACAGAACTGGTAAATTTCGGATGTTCCCGGCGTTTAGTAGCCCTTGCATTCAAAGAAGGGTTACCCCTTACCAACGAGAATGGGAGCATTTTAATTACGAATGGGAATGTAGGGGAGGAATATATAAATTTATATAGTAACTCGACTTACTGTAACAAATTTCTTCCGTTCGTGCAACGAGAACCTTTCACATAAGCACATAGCACAATTCCTCATCTCGTGATCGTACGTCTGTGCGCACCCGAATTTAATCTCGTCGGGGCACGCATGCGCGCGCCTAAGCAAACGCGGCTTGGGAGTGTCCACCTTCCCGGGGACGCGCGACGGACGCACGTGAGAAGGAGTCGCCACTTGCCATTTTACGACCCGAAGGTCGAGGGCCGGCAAGTTACCCGGGTCTAGGGGTACGGGGTACACCTAAATGCTAAGGCAATGGTCGTACGGAACCGGAAATTCCGAATTCGGGGGTTCTATTACGTGCGGGCCTATATCCCGCACGCCCTTTCGGTACTCTAGTTTGCTAGGCTTGCCGTTTAGTTTATTTATCGCGTGATTTAGGGTTGCACTTGACTCGCCCGTTTTGACACCGTAAAATCGATGAATTGATCAAGTTGGGCCAAGAATCCGAAAGATGAGTAGGCTTGCGTGTCGAGGAATCGGTTCACTATCTTAGCGTTACAGTTCATCGAGCCGTGATGGTCGATTCCCTGCGCGAACCGAAACCGCGAGTATTCGAGCTTACTCATCTCTTAGTAACAATAGACCGACTTGACCAGTTCGACACTCGGACCTCTCGCTCGCCAATCGGGGATCCTTACAAATGAATGAGTGAGTGTACAAATAAAATCCTCACAATGTTCTCTCGAATAATTACAAAATGTAACTGAATAAGTGAATGGATCCCGATCAATTTGCATTGGGCCAATATTCCGCTCCGGCTCACCGTGTGTTTTGAATAACCGATAAATGAATTAAGGCAACGCGGGCTCAAGGAGCCGGGGGTCGGGTCCGATCGAACCAACGGTATGCAAGGGAACCGGTTGATTCCTACTGTAACTGTTGGACCGATCGAGCTCCCGGGTGATATCTAAGCACGTTTCACACACCCAATCCAAATTGCCTTCCACATAGGCCGCATTCGGAGTGTGACGGTGAATCGAGGCTAGATCCCATTCCGCACTTGGGTTGCACGCGCTCGGTGAGTTAATAGGCATTGGACCTCGTGTTCGGTGATTTGGGGCGTTGGACCCCGTGCAGCACGTGACCTATGGGCTCGGGCCCGAACCGCAATAAATCATCATATGCAAAGACAAAACAAAAGAAAACTGATAAAACTGACACAATATAGACAACAACTGATAAGTATCAGTGAATACAGACAAGTTGTGTATTAGGCCGAATGTACGTGATTTAATCAGTTATTAACCGGGGTTGGTTAGCAAACAATGTATATAACCTAGGCAAACATATATGGTGGATTAGAATAGGGTTCTAATCCAATTACATGTGTGTGTTTGTTTTATGACTCTTATTCAGTTAAGTGTCACTGCGGTTTCACCGAATTAGCCAAACTCGTGTTTTGACTCTAGATTGGAATCTATCATTCCGCCTATCCATTATCTAGTGTTTGATTAGGTCGGATGTATGATTAGTCCGGTTCTTTGTGTTTTGTAACTGAAATAAAATGCTCTTCACCGAATCTATGATAGGAAGATAGAAACACCGAAAGTGGACGGAATGGGCCGTGCGAATGAGACTCATACCCGAACGGGTAGCCCTTTTCCGTCCATAGATCGAGGCGTTTCCGATTCCCTAGCGCCTAAGGTATCGGTGAATCACGGAATGACGATTGTGCCCTTGGATAATAAAATTGCAATGTTCGTGTATAAATTGGAGATCGCGTCACACGAAGGAGTCTAAGAAGGATTCTCGTGCCCCGACTCGGGCCGCCTCAAATTGGGCCCGGACTAGAGTCGTGGCACGTGAGTACTCCCTAGACATCAATTCTATTCGTGTTACACGACTCGGTATTTTGAAATTGTGAGTTTTTAATGGAGAAGGGCATTCTCGCCGTTCCGTGAATCATCGATGCGTTTACGAATTAATAATCAATTTATCCAATTATTTAGTCCAAGTGACTTAATTAGCCGAATGACACGTCCCGTTTATCCCATTTGTGAGATTCTTCGATATTTATTATTCCATGTCGCGGTTATGGTTTTAACGGGAAACATCCGGATCTAACAAGTCCCGCACGTAATAAGCATATAGACAACGATTAAGAGGGAGCGTAACTACGAACAATTCCAAGGATAGACTTCGGAACGACGAAGAGACCAACCGCGACTCCGAAAGAGGTCATGGAGGAGTCGGCCACTCCCACTAGAGTAGTTGGCCGAATGCCCCCTTGACCCGATTCAGGTTTCGGTGGGTCTCTCGCATTGTTCCTAATCATCCCTTGCATTCATCATGTAATATGCACGTGATAACGACACACATTTTCACTAAATCGACATCGACACGACCCCAATTTACACGAATAAACATGTGGTACACCCAAAACACCGCATTCAAGGAATTAACGACGCGATGTTAACTTACTCTACGATGAATTTGGGAATAACTCACGGGAATCGCATGACTTCAAGAAAAAGAGAGCCCTAGGGCTTCGGGTGGACCAAGGATCCTCACGGCCCCCGTAGCAAGGAGATGGCCGTGGGTCTCCTTGGCGCAACCGAACCCCCCGAGGCCTCTCCTTTCGAGATTTCGAGCCTTTCTCGTCATGCCGTCATATTTTAAGCACGATTACGGACATCATGACCGTGGAAATTGTCAAATCCGGAAGGATGAGAGGGTCATGGACCCTAGGGAGCCAAAGAGGCTCAAGGCCCCCCTTTTTGAGGTTCGGCCGAGAGGCTCAAGGGCTTCCTCGAGTCTATGGCGGTCTCATCCTCACGGATTCGGACCATTTCACGTTATGCATGCATGTTTATACAACATATGAACGTGATAAAGAAATGGAACACGTGACGATGCATGACTTGCATGGGAAAATCCGGATCTAAAGGAAAAATGCAACCTTTCATGCATTCCGAATCTCTAAAACGCATAAACACTCCATATAAGTAAAGATCGAAGATCCTAACCCTTCTAGGTTGTAGAGGGATGTTACCTAGCCTCGATGCACGAGGAAAAGAGTCGGAAAAGCGGCCGTGGGAGTCGCAAGACTCGGGTTGGATGTCACGGGTGGGTGACCCAGGTGAAGGTGTAGTCGCGGGAAAACGGCTTGGCACGCTTGCTCTGACCACGGCACGGTGCGAGGTCGGGTTCATTGGACTCCTAAGAGGCAGATCTAGATGATCGTGGGCAGACCCGAACGTGCCAAGGCCTGGACAAACCCGAAAATGTGAGAGAAAGTTCGGTAAAACTGTGAGGAACCTGGTAAGAGAGAAGCGGATGAACGACGGTTGTGCACGGTTGATCGGCCCTCGGATCGTGACCACCTATTCACGGGGGAGGGTGAGGGTTGTGAGGAACCCTTTGAACGTGATGGCACGACTCGCCGAAGTCGTGGGAAGAAATGGCACATGGTTGGCTCGGTGTGCGCGGCTAGGGAGGTCTCGGGACCCGAATGTTCTTGCGGCTGGAACGGGGTGTTGGGGACCTCAAATCGAAAATCTAAGCCCGGAAATGGACTTAGGGGGTAGGAAATATGTAGGCTAGGAAGTTTGATGATTTTTGGCTTAAGTCGGGTCGGGTGGTTACCGGAATACCGGGTGATTTTCCGGCGATTTTGGCCGGTTTCGGCCTTGGCAAAGGGCTGAACGGAACTTGGGTGTGGGCTGGAGGTTGAGAGCTTTTTTAGAGAGAAGTTGGCTTGAGAGAGAGTGGAGTTGAAGAAGTCATTAAGTCTAATGAGGAATGAGAACTTATAGGCTATGCTAATGACTTGCTTTGGGGAAGTTAATTGTGGTTTAATGGGCTTAATGGGCTGCCGAAAATGGGTTAGGGGGTTGCCGAAATTGGAGGGAAGATTAGGGAAGGGAAAGTGTCATGTAGAGTGTGGGGAAAGGAAGGGAAAGAGTGATGGGTGTGATAGGAAGTGAAAGATGTGAAGGAAAATTCAAATTGTGTGGTGGGGAGGCCTTGGAGCCGCCGGCCATGGATTGAGCCATGGCTCATTGCAGGCGAGCCGAGCTTGGAGGGGTTGAGCCGTGGCTTGGGATTGAGCCGCGGCTTGACGGCTTGGCTTGATTGAGCTGTGGGTCCCATTCGATTGAGAGAAAAGCTGGAAAATGCTTGAAACTTGATTGAGCTCGCATCCGATCTCCGATGTCCGATTAATTTGAAGATTTGGAATGCTTGAATGACGAGGATTTGAATGAGCCTAATATCGCCATGCGTCGTGTGAACGAACGTTCGGGCGACTCGGCGCCTTGAGAGTCGGTTTTGCCTTGTTTGGACGTTCGGAGTGGAGTTTAGTGCCCCCCGGTCCCCGATTGCTCTTTGTGCATTTTGAAATTCGTTTCGGTGACCTTTCTACCCTACGGGGGATCGTTGGCTCGTCGCCCTCGGTCGAGGACCGTTAGCCCGGGGAGGCCTAGGGACTTGTGACCGGGATTTTCTCAGTGTTCCCTGAATGTCTTGAGGTGCTCGGGGATCGTTGTGAGGTGCTCGAGGATTGTTATGATCTCTGTTTTTCGTGGACGTGCCCCGAAGGCTCGCCGGGAGACGTTCGTGACCACTGGAACATCCCTCGGGAAACCAAGTCGAGTTCCGGAAGGTCATCTGAGGCTTGTTCTCCGACCTTGGTGGTCCTTAGGTGCCTGTAGGCCCGTTTCCGGGTGCCGTTTACTTATCAGTGGGCCGGGCCCCGGGAGCTCTGTCAGAAAAGGCGTCCGTGAGAGATCGGGGTGTCCCGGCTCATGTGGTTTACCCCGGAAATGCGTCCGGACGTGTCATTGGTCACTTTAGCACTGAGAGGGATTTTTGGAGTCCCATATTGGGTACCTTTTGGTGCTTCGGTGACTTGGTGATGAATAGTGCCACAGTGCCAGCTCCGTTGTTTTCGGGATTCCTTGTTCGTTCGTTCTTCTGACTGCTCTCTTCCGCCTTTCTCAGTGGACCCAGCTCTTCTCCCATTGTTCATGACTCCGTGCCCGCCTATTTGCCCCTGATTGCCGGATGGCGAATAGCGTCCCGAGCTTTGGTCGGGAATCCTCGTGTGGGAAGCCGGTGGGCCAAAATGGGGTGCTGACAACGTCTCTTTCAGTTTTTTACGTTAAAAACTACACTTCCAGAGCATCCTTGAAATATATAATTCGACGACATTCAATGACAGTTGATACTCAAGTTCCTTATTTAAGTTCGAATTTGTCTTCTTGATTTATATTGTGAAGGCGGGAATAAATTGTCCATAACTACATTGAGAAAAACTCCAATTCTCATACGGCTTTTTGCGTTGAAAAATATAATTTCAATGCTTTCCAGGGATATATAACTTGACAATATTTTATGATAGGAAAAATAATACCATACAGTACGTTTTTTGACTTTTTCTTGTTGTAGCACGAATTCAAATTATTTTTTTATGCAGCAAGAATTTTTTTTCACTACGTAGCATTTCGTTAGAGTTCCATTCAAAATTTGATGGAATGTTGACGTGACTCTTTTTTGGGGCAAACCGTGCACAGCTGGGCGCCATGGTGGACACGTGTGGGACCCACATCACCATCACCATTATTCCCGACTGCTTTTGCCCTCTCTCTCTCTCTTTTTCGGCAGCAACACCACCTCAACCATCTCCTCCTCCTCTTCATCATCATCTTCTTCTTCTTCTTCTTCTTCTTCTTCTTCTTCTTCTTCTTCTTCTTCTTCTTCTCTCTTTCGTCATCTCATTCACCATCCATCTCTATCTTTATCACCTTTACTCCACCGCCATCATCATCACCATCTCTGCAGAGCTGAGGGGGCGTGAGGAAGGAGCATAGTAGGAGATGGTGGTCAAAAGATGCAGATGGAAGTGGCTGTGGGTAGACTGAAGGAAAGGAAGGTGATGGCAAGAGCATAGGAGAGCAATAGAAGGTGAGGATGGTGATGGAAGGGAGGATGAGGTGATAGAGAGGGAGGCAGTAATAAGGGCCAAGAGGTGATAGCAGAAAGAAGAGGAAGAGGAAAAGAGGATGAAGATGGAAGGAAGAGGTGATGGAAATCACGGTAGTGGTAGGGGGCCAAGAGTGTGATGGAGATGGAAGTTGATGAACATTGAAGTTAATGGTGATAGAGATGGTGGCTGTGGCGTTGATGGCATGTAGAAGGGGGAAGCCGAGCTTGACAGAGAAACATAGAGCCAAAAGTAAAAGGGGAAGGGGATGGTGAGGTTTATGGAGATGACGATGGAGATTGATGCGGACCTCACGAAGGATTGCGAAACCCGATGACCAACTTGAATCGATTTCCAGATCGCCAAACACAGATTTAGATAAAGATGATTCTTGACCCGTTATTTATAGAGAAACAAGAATCAACAATATCAAGACAAAGATTATTGACCCGTTGTTTATGAAGAAACAAGAACCAATAATATCAAATTGTACCGAACAATCACAAGCTGTCACACTTGTTCGTTCGAATGAGTTCAATGAAGAACAAAGGGGAAAATCTCACCAAAATACCAGATTAGTCTACCTATGAACAGCTACAGCCTCCTTTATATAAGTCTAGGAGAAATTGGAAACTAATAAACTTGGCAACTGAAATAACATTAGTTTCCTAAAGCCAGAAATAACAAAGGAAACTAAATAAAGGCTCTCTAGAATAGTTGGCAGTCTTTTATTCAATCTTCAACATCCCATGGCAAGTCAGTTGAATATAGGCCTTTGGAGACCCAATTGAATTAGACTCCTCTTGGCCCAAAAAGCCCATCAGCAAGCTCTCCGTAGCTTGTTCGATTTGTTTGGCCTTCGCCCGTGTGATTGGCCCACTCGGAACATGCAAGCCTCCATGATCTTATGCTGCTCTCTCTTAACAAGTTCGACTTCCAAGCTCGTGTGCATCGGCCTCATTGTCATGCCCACAATCCTCATCATTCCCCCACTCTTCAAAAGGATTCGTCTTCGAATCGAGACCTACATCAATCGGAGAAAGATCAGAAACATTAAAAGTTGGGCTAACATTATACTCACATGGTAAATCTATTTTGTAGGCATTATCATTTATCTTGGCTATGACTTGGAATGGTCCAATTCCTCGTGGACTCAATTTGGATTTCCGTTGGTGATTCCCGCCAAGAATGACGAGACCCGACAACTAAAGGAACCCAAGATCGTTCCACGATTAGATTTGATTGACGAACCCTCAACCCATTGTTTACAACATAAACAAGAACCTTGGTATAACTGACCTCAACCCGTTATTTATTGCGGAACAAGAACCTCGGTATATAGGAAGATGCCACAAACGGTGGTGGAAAGCCGTTTGATAAGTCGATGATGAACGCCACGGAAACTTCCGATAAGTTCGAATTAGTTCTTCAAGAACCAAAGAGAATACTCTCACAATTTTCTGAATGTTCATTTTTATTAAAATTCACTAAGATAAATATATATAGACATAAAGTAATCCTAATATGGCCATATCTCCTCCTATAGATAAGGAAAATAAAACCTAAAATATCGATAGAGATATGACATAATCTATAAAGATATGAAATCTAAATATCACGAGAATATCTCCATGAGATTTAAACTTTAAACAAATCTGATGATATCTTCTCTTGATCATCAAATATTCTAGAAGTTTCTTCAAATACTTGCTGAATTTAGCCTTGCTCGGAATCTTCTATAACTTGAATTACGTTAATGGATCTTTGTTGATCACGTGATTCATGTCCAATGGGCCTCCACGAATTTACTTGAGCCCAAACCTCTTGAATCAGGCCGTTGAGTTCATCTTTAAACTTCTTTGCTCGTGCTCGCGTAATCGGTCCAATTGGAACTTGAACTGGATCCCTTGAAGTTGTGCTACGATTTGCATCATTCCCCTCTTTTTAAAAAGAATTTGCCCTCAAATCATCACCTACATCAAAAGGATGTAAATCAGCAACATTAAAAGTAGCACATACATTGTATTCCCCAGGTAAATCTACTTTGTAAGAGTTGTCATTGATACGCTCTAGGACTTGGAAAGGACCATCCCCTCTCGGAAGTTGATAGGCTCGCGAACCAGAACTTGATAAGAAAGGAGGGTGGAGGGTAGAATCAACAAAACTCACTCGATAAGATGACTCGCCACGAGTAAGAAAGGTCGGATTGATTCGCCACGCTCAAGGAAGAACGATAAGAATCGGGGTTTTCGCCACTAAACAAGGGACTTGTTTAGATAAGAAAATAGAAGAAACGCTCTAGGCAATTTCATTCAAATATTCATCAAATTCTCTGTCTTCTCTTACAATAGCTGCATATTTATATAGAGGGAAGACACCCCTCTTGACTCTAGAATAGGAAATTGACATCTAATATTCTCCGTATTATTTTCCTAAAATATAATAAGGAAACAATCTGAAATATGAAACTTAAGATTACTGACTCAAGCTAATATAGGAAATAATATCTAATTAAGGGAAACTATATTATAGCAATATGGAAACTTAATATCTAATTAAGCTAAATTCTTGTTTCGAAATTTTCTAGAATATGCGTTGTCAGCACCCAATTTTGGTCCACCGGCTCTAGAGAGGTAAAATTGTCATTTTGCAACCCGGAAGGGAAGTATTTCCGATTAATTACTCGAGTATTTGCGACTTTTTGGAAACAGCAAATTTCCCTAATTTAACACCAATTTTATGATTTTTCAAAAATAATATTATTTGGGACGTTTTCGAATTTCACGTACATCGACGTCACTTTTCAAAATTCGGAATAAAATTCGAGATTGAAAATAATTTTATTGCATAATATCGATCAACGAATTTTTCTGAGCACGATGGCGGTCTCGAATCATTTTTCCGACGTCCGATCAAGAAGACAGAATTTTCAATTTTGTACGCGCGTCGAATTCGGAAAAAAAAAAAAGAGTCAGAACCAGTCATAAGTCAGACGACTTCTGACCGTTGACTCTATGCCCCATTTTTCTTGTTCTTCTTCTTCCTCTTTCCTTCTCTGTTTTCTTTTCTTTTTTTCTTTCTTCTTCTTCCTTATTGCCAACGTCACTGTGCACGCCATCTCTCTCTCTCTCTCTCTTTCTCGGCTCTTTTAAAAAAAGAAATGCAGCTCGATTTCTCGAGGTCGAAAAAAAAAAACCCAGCTGCTCTCGGCTCACGGACGCTCTCCCGGAGCTCGCCCATTCTCTCCAAAAAAAAAAACCTCGGCTCGAGTTTTCCACGGCCGGAGCTCTATTTAAATTTTTCGGATCCTCTCTCTCTCTCGGTTTTGAGGAAAAGAAAAAAACCCAAAGCTCGATTTCGGCGGATCCCTCAGCTCACGAACGTTCGGAAGAAAACCCCATAGCTCACGAATTCTCTCGAAAAAAATCGGAGCTTGCTCTCGCTCCAAGACCCGGCAGCTCTCCCTCGCCGAACCTCCAGCTCATTCGAATGACTCCCTCAGCTCCAGACCGGGCTACGTGCTCCCGGAGCTCAACTCCCACGCTCCCTCGGACCTCCCTTCTCCCTCTGTGTTTCGAGTTTAGCTAATCGGGGTGATTTCTTTTTTTTTTTTTTCGGGTCAACACAGGTAGCAGCGGTCTAGTCCAGCCCGCGTCCAGCGGCCCGGCCCGCGTCCAGCAGCCGCCCAGCCCAGTCCACCAACGGCCCGGTCCATACGTCGCCCCAACGGCCCAGCAACTCCCCAGTTCGGCCCATTGGGCCCAGTCCGGCCCAACAGCCCAATCCGGCCTGATCCGGTCCTCCCAGCAGCCCAATTAGTCCATATTTTTCATTTTTTATTTTTTTATTTACAAAATCACCCTTCAACTTCCAAAACTAGGTAAATTCTCGACTTAGTGGCATGTTTAGGGCTCCATTTCTGAATATTAATGTTTGCTTGGATGGATGTGACGTGAAATGAGCGTTCTTGGGTTGCGTGGGTGATCGGATTTGTCCCGAACTCGATTTTACGAACTTTCCATTTTGTCTCATTTCAGTCCTGAGGATGCATTTTGTTTTTTCAGATCTGCCCCGAATTTTAAAATTCTTTTCAGTCAAGTCCCATCCATTTTTACCATTTTTCAATCAGTCCTTGAATTTTCCAGAATTTTCCAACCACTCCAAAAAGCTTTTCAAGTTGTTTCAGTTTAGTCCCAGGGCCATTTTTCACCCTTTTCAGATCTGCCCCGAATTTTAAAATTCGTTTCAGTCAAGTCCCAACCATTTTTTACCATTTTCCAATCAGTCCTTGAATTTTCCAGAATTTTCCAACCACTCCAAGGAACTTTTTAAGTTGTTTCAGTTTAGTCCTTGGGCTATTTTCCGTCTTTTTCAGATCTTTCCCGAATTTTAAAATTCGTTTCAGCCGAGTCCCAGCCATTTTTAGCACGTTCCAATCAGTCCCTGAATTTTTCAGGATTTTTAAACCAGTTCCAGAAACTTTTAAAGTTGTTTCAGTTTGGTCCTTGGGGCATTTGTTTCACTTTTCAGATCAGCCCGAATTTTCAAATTCGTTTCAAACAAGTCCTGGGATATTTTCAGTAATTCTTTCACAGTCCCCAGTTTTTCCAGAATTTTCAAATCAGTCCCTGTTCTTTTGAAATGATTCAAATCAGTCCCTGGACATTTTCTAAAGATACCCAACCCTTTCCTACTTGGATCCCCGACCGACAACGTGTGTGTCCCGTTTAAATATTTTGTTTCTGTAATTATATGTACACAACATGATAATACGTGCTCTTTGCATGATTTTCCACTTCCATGAGTCAGTGCCGTTTTATCGATTCCGTTAATATTATGTTATTGTATGTTTGTATGTTTTTATCATGATCATGGCGACACTGATTGTGTAAAATACGTATGTTTGTTGTGCTTAACGTGATAATGTGCTCTTGATCCGTGTTTCAACCGCTTTATTTTCTCGTTTTAATCGAAACCTCACACGAATCGGTTTAATCATGCAAATTAGACCTAAAATTAATTTTTAAATCCCAAGGTGGTAGGGAATTAGGATTCGCATCGGACGGTCCATCAATGATCGGCTCGACGGTCTGAAACCCGCATATTTAGAGTATTTGGCAAAGCATTAATTAATTTTATCAATAATTCTACTAACGAGGTAATTGGGACGTTCATGCGATTAATTAACTCACTTAGCCCTAATAATTTTTTGCACGAATTGGTAATAAACCGATAATACGTGTCGATAGGTTGCAAACATGCGTTGGTGCCCTTCTCAAAACTTGCAAATTTTATAAAACCCGAGACACGTGGCTCAATGTGACATGGACGTCTAGGAAGGACTTGCGCGTCTTGACTCGAGGCCTCACCTGATTACAGGAAACTCAGGTCGGGGCGTGGAAGTTCTTCTTGGATCACTTCTGGATAGATTAACCGATCCTTTGGCTTTTTAGGGTTCTTGACAACCCTGGAAGGTCCAGGGGATCGGTTAGCGCCGGTTACAGGCCGAGGTGGCCCGCACCACGTAATCTCTCTTTTCCGAAAACAATTTTCACCTCAAGGGCAAAATCGTCTATTTGCAACTTAGCGACACCCCTAGGGTTAGAATAACAGAAACACTACGGTATCAGGGTAGGGATGGGCTACCTATCTAGGCGCAGCTTTATCTACATAGCCCGCTCTATCTGACCGATGAATTTTTATTATTATAACATAGTCTCGGGTAGTTAGTTCGGGTGGATTAGCTCAAAATACAAATACTGGACTAATTGTGTACTTGGTTAAGACAAAAACGGGCAATAGCGGGTTAGGCACTAGGCTCTAGGGTTTACGGGCGGAATCCATATTCTGTAATAACCTGTAACAACCGCAGTGTCACAACATAGAACATCCTAAAAGCAACCTATAAACACAAGACCTAACTACAGACGTCACGTCTGTCAGGTCCTCGGAAAATAATGCCGAATGCGAAATACCTTCCCGAGGCGATCCTTGATTGATTCACACCATGTACCCACTTTGTCTGCTTTAGGATAGGATTTGCATGTCAAGATACCCCGGTTAATAATCGTTTAATTCACGTAAATTCGGCAATAACAAAACCCCATTGTTTGTTTATTTGTGTCCGCTTGTTACATTCTTGCACTTGTTTGTTATGCGGATCGAGCCCGATCCTTTAGGGCACGATTCATAGGGGGTCCAACGCCCAATCGTAGATCACGGGGTCCAATCCTCCTAACACTGAGCGGGAGTCTTAATTTCAATTCCAGTCTTTTCAAACCACACGGTGAGCACGAGTGGAATAATAACCGAACGCGAACCGATCGGGATTCAGTTGTTGTAATTCGCATTTTTTTTATTCGAGATGACAATGTAATGATTTATGTTGTACATTTATTCATGTAAGAATCCCGATCAGAGAGTGGACGGTTGGAGTGTTTCTTCGAATTTACGATGTCAAAACGCGTAAGATGAGCGGAACTTAATTAAGCGGTAATTAAATTAAAATGGCAAGCCTAGACAAGCTAGAGTACCAATAGGACATGTGAGATATAGGCTCGCATGTAACAGAACCCTCGAATTCCGAACCTCGGGTTTCGCAGACCATATGCCTTAGTAATTAGGTGTACCTCGTACCCCTAGACCCGGGTAACTTGCCGGCCCTCGACCTTCGGATCGTAAAATGACAAGTGGCGACTCCTTCTCACATGCGTCCGTCGCGCGTCCTCGGGAAGGTGGACACTCCTAAGCCTCGTTGCATTAGGCGCGCGCACGCGTGCCCCGACAAGATGAAATTCGAGTGTGCACATGCGTTTGGACCCGAAAATTCAAATATGTGTTGAGCTGTAATCTGAAGCACATCATTCCCTCTCGGTTGGAAAAAGACGCGTCCTCGAGTCTTCGTCAATCTTCTGCTGGTCTTCATGTGTGCGTTTTGGTGCTTTTTAGCTTGCCACTTAATGACTAACTTTTATGTATGAACTCTCTCTTGTAATTCCTCATAGATCAGATTTTTTGTTCTTCCTCCCCGATCAACTCTCTGGCTGGATTGCCCCTTCCTCAGCGGAGTCATGTGCGCTTCAGGTAGCTCAGGTTTCACTTGATGAAACACCATCGATAGATCTTCAATAGCAAATTCTTCCTGAAGTTCCTCTTGGGCTGAGCTTAAAATGGGTTCCTTCATAACTTGCTTTGGAGAGCTTGAAATCAGTATCTTCGGAATGTTCTCCAAGCACTCTCGCTGTTCTTCCAACTTTGATTTCGAACTCACAACTTGCTGAACCTTTAGCTTCTCACCCTCATCAGCATATTCCACTTTTTCCTTACTCGTAACTCCACAAACATCTTCAACGGCCTCTTCAACTTTACTTTTGATAGCGTGAGGGTTCTGGATGGTCACATCTCGCCAATTGGGGAATTCGGAGATAAAGTGCTGAATCCATGAAATTCAAGGCAATTAATGTCTCGGCACTGAACAGGGGGTTGTGGATCGACCTCCTGCTCCTTCACCTTGGCCGACTCAGCTTTGAGACTTGAGCGAGTCCTCAACTTCCTTTCGTGGCTCGTTCCACCTTGAGGCTGACCCTTGGGGTGTGGATCCAGCAATCACCGGCTTCAGGTTGAACACTCTTGGCGTAGTTAGTTGGCCATGTTTCCGCTGCCTTACCTTAACAACCAGTTTTATCACATCCTCTAGGGACACAAAAGGCAGCCATTCAATCATATCCGCAATCCCCGTATTCAGATCTCTTAAGAAACGCGCAATGGTGGTCTTTTGAGACTCACGCAGGTCACATCCCACGGTCAGCAGCTTGAATTCCTTAACATAATCTTCTACGGACATACCACACTGCCTAATACTTTGCAATTGAAGATAAAGCTGTTGCTTGTAGTACTCAGGCACAAATCTTCTATGCATAAGTCTTTTCATCTCCCACCAACTACGAATCTCATTCTCGCCATCTCTCCTTCGTTGTGCTTTTATGTTTTCCCACCAGAGATTCGCATAATCGGTGAACTCGAGGGCAGCAAGCTGACACTTCTGGGCTTCGAAGTACTCATAGTATTCAAACACCTTATCGACGCGCTGGACCCACTCGAGGTACTCTTCAGGGGAACTCGTGCCTTTGAATTGCGGAATCTTCAGCTTGACGTTGTTATCGACGTCTCCTTTCTCCCGTCGTGGAACCGGTTGCTCTTCTTCATCAGGAAGTTCATCCTCCCGGTTAACTTTATCTTCTACTTGAACATTCCGTCTGGGAACTCGATGTGCACGTGGTAGAGCAGCACGTGCCAAGGCCATTCGCTCAACAACTTGGGTCAGTTTATCGAGACGTGCAGAAAGTTCGTCTTGCCTCTGTTGGAATCTACAGAACTGGGCTTGGTCGAGTGTGAGTCCCCTCGGAACCTCATGGACGTTTTCCTCATCCATTGCGTTTCTCAGAATGATTCCTCACTAAACACGTATGTACACTCCCTCATGTGTTTCAATCGGCCAACAAGAATAGAACCTTCGCTTTGATACCAAATGATAGGCTCACGAACCAGAACTTGATAAGAAAGAATCGTGGAGGGTAGAACCAACAAAACTCACTCGATAAGATGACTCGCCACGAGTAAGAAAGGTCGGGTTGATTCGCCACGCTCAAGGAAGAACGATAAAAATCGGGGTTTTCGCCACTAAACAAGGGACTTGTTTAGATAAGAAAATAGAGGAAACGCTCTAGGCAATTTCATTGAAATATATATCGATACTCTTTGGTCAAGGATGGTAGAAATGTGACACTTGTTCCATTGACACCTTATCAGGTGTATGAGGATCAGCTCCGAATCAAGAGATCAATTTGTGAGAAAAGTGGGGTAGAAGCTGAGATTGAAAGAAAAAAATAGAGTGAGCAAGTGAGAGAGGAAACTGGTAAGACTAGAGAGGAAGAAATTCGGGATAGTAAAAAGAAAGAGAGTTCAGCTATAGATGAGAGGAAAGAGTTAGTTGAGAGAAAAGATAAGAAAATGAGTTTCTATGCAAAAGAAAGAGAGATCAAGAGTGCATTCAAAACTAATCGCCCAATGATATTGTTTGTTTACAAGGAGGTTTATTTCTCTGACCTTAATTTTTCTTTGCCAAGCTGTGTTACCTCTCTTTTGCAGGAGTTTGGAGATGTCTTTCCCATGGAGTTACCCAATCGTTTGCCACCAATAAGGGGAATAGAGCATCAAATCGACTTTGTGCCAGGAGCCGCAATTCCGAACCGGCCAGCATATCGAAGTAATCCGGATGAGACAAAGGAACTACAAAGGCAAGTGGACGAGCTTTTAGCTAAAGGGCATGTGCGTGAGAGCATGAGTCCTTGTGCGGTCACGGTGTTGCTGGTGCCAAAGAAAGATGGTACTTGGCGAATGTGTGTTAATTGCCGCGCTGTAAACAAAATCACAGTAAAGTATCGACATCCCATTCCTCGATTAGATGACATGTTGGATGAATTGCATGGTTCCACGATATTTACAAAAATAGACTTGAAAAGCGGATACCATCAGATTAGGATGAAAGAGGGTGATGAGTGGAAAACGGCTTTCAAAACAAAACATGGCTTGTATGAGTGGTTAGTTATGCCATTCGGGTTAACTAATGCGCCTAGTACTTTCACGAGGCTCATGAATCATGTTTTGCGTGCTTTCATTGGAAAATTCGTGGTTGTATATTTTGATGATATCTTGGTGTATAGTAAGAGCTTGAAGGATCATATTCATCATTTGCGATGCGTGCTTCAGGCATTGAGACATGAAGAATTATATGCTAACCTGAAGAAATGTACATTTTGCATGGATCGAGTTGTGTTTTTGGGATTTGTTGTTAGTTCCAAGGGTATTCAGGTTGATGAGGAAAAGGTGAAAGCAATTAAGGATTGGCCGACGCCGAAATCCATAACCGAGGTAAGAAGTTTTCATGGTCTGGCAAGTTTTTATAGGTGATTTGTGCGGGATTTTAGTACTTTGGCTGCTCCATTGACGGAAGTGGTTAAGAAAGATATAGGTTTCAAATGGGGAGTAGAGCAAGAGCAAGCATTTAATTTGATTAAGGAAAGGCTTTGTTCTGCACCTTTATTGGTTTTACCTGATTTTTCGAAAACTTTCGAGATTGAATGTGATGCTTTCGAGATTGGTATAGGTGCTGTTTTGATGCAGGAAAAACGACCGATTGCCTACTTTAGTGAGAAACTAAATGGAGCCGCTTTGAATTATTCTACATATGACAAGGAACTCTATGGTCTGGTCCGCGCTTTGGAGACGTGGCAGCACTACTTGTGGTCGAAGGAATTTGTCATACACACGGATCACGAATCATTGAAGCATTTGAAAGGGCAAAACAAGCTGAATCGGAGACATGCCAAATGGGTCGAATTCATAGAGATGTTTCCATACGTGATTCAGTACAAGCAAGGAAAGGAAAACGTGGTAGCTGCTGCATTATCATGGAGGTTTCGATTCGAGGACGAATCTTTTTGAAGAGCGGGAGAATGATGAGGATCATGGGCATGACAATGAGGCTGATGCACACGACCATGGAAGTCGGACTCATGAAGAGGGAGCTGAAGCACAAGATCTTGGAGGCTTGCATGTTTCGAGCGGGCCAATCACACGGGCGAAGTCAAACAAATCCAACAAGCTATGGAGAGCTTGCTGATGGGCTTTTTGGGCCAAGAGGAGTCTAATTCAATTGGGTCTCCAAAAGCCTTTATTCACTTGACTTGCCATGAGATGCTGAAGATGGAATAAAAGACTGCCAACTATTCTAGATAGCCTTTATTTAGTTTCCTCTGTTATTTCTGGCTTTAGGAAACTAAGGATATTCCAGTTGCCTAATTTATTAGTTTCCAGTTTCTCCTAAGCTTATATAAAGGAGGTTGAGTAGCTGATCAGAGGTAGACTATTCTGGTATTTTGGTGAGATTTTTCTCTTTTGTTCTTCATTGAACTCCTTCGAACGAACAAGTGTGACAGCTTGTGATTGTTCGGTACACTTTGATATTATTGGTTCTTGTTTCTTCATAAACAACGGGTCAATAATCCTTGTCTTGATATTGTTGGTTCTTGTTTCTCTATAAACAACGGGTCAATAATCCTCTTTATCTAAATCTGTGTTTGGCGATCTGGGAATCGATTCAAGTTGGTCGTTGGGTTTCACAATCCTTCGTGAGGTCTGCATCATTTTCTCTGAACTGTTTTGCAGCAACTTCGACGATATTGCAAGTGTGATGACTTGTGATTCCCGACATTTATAATATCGGTTTCTAGCTCCTTATAGCTAGCAGGTCAATATTCCATATTATAATATTGGTTTCTGGCTCTTTATAGTTAGCGGGTCAATATTCTCTATCCTTGAAACCTTCATTGGACGATCCCGGGTTTGATCTCATTCTATTGTTGTTGGGTCTCGCGGCAGGTTCGTCGAGGTTCGCATCACCAAAATGATGCGGACCTCACGAAGGATTGTGAAACCCAACGACCAACTTGAATCGATTCCCAGATAGCCAAACACAGATTTAGATAAAGAGGATTATTGACCCGTTGTTTATAGAGAAACAAGAACCAACAATATCAAGACAAGGATTATTGACCCGTTGTTTATGAAGAAACAAGAACCAATAATATCAAAGTGTACCGAACAATCACAAGCTGTCACACTTGTTCGTTCGAAGGAGTTCAATGAAGAACAAAGGAGAAAAATCTCATCAATATTCCTATCTACTCCATCTCTAATTGATTGATCTCGCCTACCATGTCTTCGCCCCTCATTCCTAACTCCTTTGGCTCTCCTCACACTTCCCACGGATGGAATTTCATCATCTTCCTCATAATCTTCATCTTCTTCATCGTGAGGATTCACCGGCTGGCGGATTAGTCTCCTTGCATTGGGAACTTGCACATGCTGCCTGGGTTGCTCCCTCTGCATTTTTTCAATTCGTTGATCTTGCTGGTCCATTCTATCACGGAAATCTCCAAAAACAACTTCCAATCTCTCGAATTGTTGCTGCATGGCTTTCAAAGTAAAAGCAACATCTTACTGGCCGACATTACTTCCATCCCCGGTTGTAGATTCATTGTCTTTTCCTGCGAAGCTCATGTTTGCACTATGAAAAGAAAATTGGTGTTAGGACCTCACAACCACTCGCTCACGTGTTTGCCCTCAAATTATCGTCACTCAACACTCGTGTTTCGCTCAGTTCAATGGCTTTTTCCCTCTGATACGCTTACCACTCTTGCCTCTTTCCACTCTAATTTCCTCCTCAAAGTTCTTTAAAGAACTCAGCAACTCACAAATCAAAGGCAACTAGCTCATAATAATTCAAAACAACAATTAATATATTGGCCCTAACTTGGACACAAACTAACAGGGAAATAAATGGTTAAAGGAAAGTTAACCAAGGAAAGATTTTAGGAATGAAGAAAGGAATATATCAGAGTAATATATAGATGGAAAGATATGGAGGATGATATAGGGAAGGGAATATGAAAGATCAGGTATTGGGTAATTATGGGAGCAAAATCAACGCGGATCAACAACAAGGTAACTAACAACTTTAGAATGATCTGATGCAAAGAATCCAGATCAAATTGACACCGACGGCTTCTTTCTTTTCTTTCTATCTTTTTTTTTCAGCTCTATTTTTTTTGGCCGAATTTTTTTTTGCTCTCCTTTTTTTTTTGCTACTAATCAATCTAGAACGAACAATCTAGATGGAATAAAATTCAACAATTGAAACGTAAAGGATAGGATAAACCTGATTTGGAGCCTGATGCTCTGATACCAAAATGATGCCTTGTTGGCCGAGTGAAACACGTGTGATTGAGTGGATTTTGCTAAATATGCGGACATAATGGCTAAAGACCACCTAGAACGAGTTCCAAGCGGGCTTACCTTTGACCAAGACCTGCTCCCCACATTGCAACGAACAAAAGAGAGTTTAGCACGGCTCGAGCGAATTATCCAAGCCATTGCGAATTCTGATGAAATAAGAAGAAACCAATGGGTGCAAAAGGATTATCCCCCAAAGAGAATCCTGACTTTCAACGGAAGCATGAGTGCTGAGGAATTCTTCACGTGGATTTCAGATGTGGACCGATTCTTCGACTACCACGGCATCCTCGATGATGGAAGTCGAGTTGTTAGAGTTGTTTATCGGTTAAGGGGCAAAGCGTCTACTTGGTGGGAGAAATTGGAAAATAATCGTCTTCAAGATGGAAGGAATCTGGTATTTACGTGGAGGTACATGAAACAACTCTTGAAGGTTAGATTCTTTCCTTTGGGATACGAAGAACGCCTCAATGAGTCTGAAGACGGATGCATGAAGCCTACCTATCCTCTTAAGAATGGAAAAACAAATGCTTTTCCTATGACGATTGTTGATGTTGAGGAAAAAGTACAACTTGAAGAAGCTTCTATGAAGGGTGACAAATTTAAAGAAGAAGAAGAGGAGTCCAAGAATGAAGCAGCTCAAGCATCACGAGATAATAATGTTCTGGTCGAGAAGGATTTAGCGATTGGCAAGATTATTCAAGATGATCTAATTTCAAACTCTGAAGAGAAAGTCCAGGCTGAACTGTTTTTAGACCCAGGCCAAGTGGAACTTCAAGAAGTAATTGCTATTAAAGATTCGTCGATGGTGTATCATCCAATCGAGGCAAAATTTGCCAAAGCGTATACGACTCCACCGAGGAAGCAACAGTTCAGGCAACGAGTTGGTTGGCGTGGAAAAACAAAGCAGTCAATTTATGAAGAATTACTGGAAAGAGTTCTCAAAGAAAAGATGTTGTTGAAGTGGCAAGTTAAGAAGCGGCGAAACGCGCAAATCAAGACTAGGAAAACAACGACGAAGACTCGAGGTCGAGTCTTTTTCCAACCGAGAGGGAATGATGTGCTTCAGATTGCAGCCCAACATGTATTCGAATTTTCGAGTCCAAACGCGTATTCTAGAAGACTCAAGAACAAGAATTTGGCTTAATTAGATATTAAGTTTCCTATATTACTATGATATAGTTTCCCTTAATTAGATATTATTTCCTATATTAGCTCGAGACAGTAATCTTAAGTTTCATATTTCAGATTATTTCCTTATTCTATTTTAGGAAAGTAATCTTGAAAATATTTGATATCAGTTTCCTATTCTAGAATCAAGGGAGGTGTCTTCCATCTATATAAATATGCACCTATTGTAATAGAAGAGGGAGACGAATTTGATGAATATTTGAATGAAATTGCCTAGAGCGTTTCCTTTATTTTCTTATCTAAACAAGTCCCTTGTTTAGTGGCGAAAATCCTGATTCTTATCGTTCATCCTTGAGCGTGGCGAATCAACCCGTCTTTTCTTACTCGTGGCGAGTCATCTTATCGAGTGAGTTTTATTGTTTCTACCCTTCACCCTTCTTTCTTATCAAGTTCTGGTTCGTGAACGCATCATTTGGTAATGATAGGCTCACGAACCAGAACTGGGTAAGAAAGAAGGGTGGATGGTAAAACCAACAAAACTCACTCGATAAGATGACTCGCCACGAGTAAGAAAAGTCGGGTTGAGTTTTGTTGGTTCTACCATCCACCCTTCTTTCTTACCCAGTTCTGGTTCGTGAGCCTATCATTTGGTATCAAAGCGAAGGTTCTATCCTTATTGGCCGAGTGAAACACGTGTGATTGAGTGGATTTGCTAAATATGCGGAGATAATGGCTAAAGACCGCCCAGAACGAGTTCCAAGAGGGTTTACCTTCGACCAAGACTTGCTCCCCACATTCCAACGAACATAAGAGAGTTTAGCACGGCTTGAGCGAGCTATCCAAGCCCTTGCGAGTTCCGATGAAATAAGAAGGCGCCAATGGGTGTAGAAGGATTATCCCCCAAAGAGAATCCCGACTTTCAACGGAAGCATGAGCGCTGAGGAATACTTGGCGTGGATTTCGGATGTGGACCGATTCTTCGACTGCTACGGCATCCCCGATGATGGAAGTCGAGTTGTTAGAGTTGTTTATCGGTTAAGGGGCAAAGCGTTTACTTGGTGGGAGAAATTGGAAAAATAATCATCTTCAAGATGGAAGGAATCTGGTATTTACGTGGAGGCGCATGCAACAACTCTTAAAGGTCAGATTCTTTCCTTTGGGATACGAAGAACGCCTCTATGAATATGAAGACGGTTGCATTAAGTCTACTTATCCTCTTAAGCATGAAAAAACAAATGTTTTTCCTATGACGATTGTTGATGTCGAGGAAAAAGTACAACTTGAAGAAGCTTCTATAAAGGGTGACAAATTTAAAGAAGAAAAAGTGGAATCCAAGAATGAAGCAGCTCAAGCCTCACAAGATAATAATGTTCTGGTCGAGAAAGATTTAGCGATTGACAAGATTCTTTGGGAGGAACTAATTTCAAACTTTGAAAAGAAAGTCCAGGCTGAACTGTTTTTAGACTCAGCCCAAGAGAAACTTCAGGAAGAATTTGCTATTGAAGATCTATCAATGGTGTTTCATGAAGTGAAACCTGAGCTACCCGAAGCGCACATAACTCCGCTGAGGAAGGGGCAATCCGGCTAGAGAGTTGATCGGGGAGGAAGAACAAAAAATCTGATCTATGAGGAATTACAAGAGAGAGTTCGTACAGAAAAGTTAGTCATTAAGTGGCAAGCTAAAAAGCACCAAAACGCACACATGAAGACCAGTAGAAGATTGACGAAGACTCGAGGACGCATCTTTTTCCAACCAAGAGAGGATGATGTGCTTCAGATTGCAGCTCTACACATATTCGAATTTTCGGGTCCAAACGCATATTCTAGAAGATTCCGAAACAAGAATTTAGCTTAATTAGATATTAAGTTTCCTATATTGCTATGATATAGTTTCCCTTAATTAGATATTATTTCTTATATTAGCTTGAGTCAGTAATCTTAAGTTTCTTATTTCAGATTGTTTCCTTATTATATTTTTGGAAAGTAATCTAGAGAATATTAGATGTCAGTTTCCTATTCTAGAGTCAAAAGAGGTGTCTTTCCTCTATATAAATATGCACCTATTGTAAGAGAAGACAAAGGCAGACTTTGATGAATATTTGAATGAAATTGCCTAGAGCGTTTCCTCTATTTTTCTTATCTAAACAAGTCCTTTGTTTAGTGGCGAAAACCTCGATTCTTATCGTTCTTCCTTGAGCGTGGCGAATCAACCCGACTTTTTTTACTCGTGGCGAGTCATCTTATCGAGTGAGTTTTGTTGGTTCTACCGTCCACCCTTCTTTCTTACCCAGTTCTAGTTCGTGAGCTTATCATTTGGTATCAAAGCGCAGGTTCTATCCTTGTTGGCCGAGTGAAACACGTGTGTTTGAGTGGATTTTTGATAAATATGCAAAGATTATGGCTAAAAGCAACCTTGAACGAGTTCCAAGAGGGTTTACTTTCGACAAAGACTTGCCTCTCTCTTTCCAGCAGACGCGAGAGGAGTTCATTGCACGGCTCGAGCGAGTGACCCAAGCCCTCGAGAGTTCCGGTGGAATAAGAAGACACCAATGGGTGCAGAAGGATTATCCCCCAAAGAAAATTCCGACTTTCAACGGAAGCATGAGCGCTGAGGAATACTTGGCGTGGATTTCGGATGTGGACCGATTCTTCGACTACTACAGCATCCCCGATGATGGAAGTCAAGTTGTTAGAGTTGTTTATCGGTTAAGGGGCAAAGCGTCTACTTGGTGGGAGAAATTGGAAAATAATCGTCTTCAAGATGGAAGGAATCTGATATTTACGTGGAGGCACATGAAACAACTCTTGAAGGTCAGATTCTTTCCTTTGGGATACGAAGAACGCCTCTATGAATCTGAAGACGGTTGCATGAAGTCTACATATCCTCTTAAGCATGGAAAAACAAATGCTTTTCCTATGACAATTGTTGATGTCGAGGAAAAAGTACAACTTGAAGAAGCTTCTATGAAGGGTGACAAATTTAAAGAAGAAAAAGTGGAGTCCAAGAATGTAGCAGCTCAAGCGTCACAAGATAATAATGTTCTGGTCGAGAAGGATTTAGAGATTGACAAGATTCTTTAGGAGGAACTAATTTCAAACTCTGAAGAGAAAGTCCAGGCTGAACTGGTTTTAGACCCAGGCCAAGCGGAACTACAGGAAGTAATTGCTATTAAAGATTCGTCGATGGTGTTTCATCCAATCGAGGCAAAATTTGCCAAAGCATATACGACTCCACCGAGGAAGCAACAGTTAAGGCAACGAGTTGTCTGGCGTGGAAGCACAAAGCAGTCAATTTATGAAGAATTACTGGAAAGAGTTTTCAAAGAAAAGATGTTGTTGAAGTGGCAAGTTAAGAAGCGGCGAAATGCACAAATCAAGATCGGGAGAAAATCGACGAAGACTCGAGGTCGAGTCTTTTTCCAACCGGGAGGGGACGACGTGCTTCAGATTGCAGCCCAACATGTATTCGAATTTTCGGGACCAGACACTCATTCTAGAAGACTCCATAACAAGAATTTAGCTTAATTAGATATTGAGTTTATTACATTGCTATGTATAGTTTCCCTTAATTAGATATTATTTCCTATATTAGCTTGAGTCAGTAATCTTAAGTTTTATATTTTAGATTGTTTCCTTATTATAAAGAAGGGTGGAGGGTAGAACCCGACTTTTCTTACTCGTGGCGAGTCATCTTATCGAGTGAGTTCTGTTGGTTCTACCCTCCACCCTCCGCATCATTTTAGTTAGTAGAAGAATGTACTGTACGATTATAAGCAAACTCAATAAAAGGTATGCAATCTTCCCAAGACTTCAAATTCCTTTTTATGACTGTACGAAGAAGAGTGGACAATGTCCTATTAACCACCTCGGTTTGCCCATCCGTTTGGGGATGACAAGTAGTTGAAAATAACAATTTAGTTCCTAACTTTCCCCATAGGACGCGCCAAAAATGACTCAAGAACTTAGCATCCCGATCACTAACTATGGTCTTAGGTATCCCATGCAATCGCACTACCTCCCTAAAGAACAAATCAGCAATATGTGTGGCATCATCAGTTTTGCGACATGGAATAAAATGAGCCATCTTAGAAAATCGATCCACAACTACGAAAATGGAATCTCGTCCTTTATTAGACCTAGGCAATCCTAGGATGAAATCCATGGATATATCAGTCTAAGGCTCATTAGGAACAGGTAAAGGCATATACATTCCATGGGGTTTGACTGTTGATTTCGCCTTCTTACAAGTAACACATTTAGAGCAAATTCTCTCCATATCTCTCTTCATATGCGGCCAAAAGAAATGTTCTCTCAAAATATCCAAAGTCTTAACCACCTCGAAATGACCCATAAGACCTCCCCCATACGACTCAAGCACAAGTAATTCACGCATAGAAGAATTAGGAATGCATAGCTTATTCTCCCTAAATAAGAATTCGTCATGCTTATAGAACTTATCAAATGCAGCATTTTCACATGCACTATATATAGCACCAAAGTCAGAATCTTGCATGTACAACTCCTTAAGATGTTCAAACCCAAGAAATTTAGAATTTAGAGTAGAGATAAGTACATACCTCCGTGATAATGCATCAGCTAGCACGTTTTCCTTTCCTTACTTGTACTGAATCACTTATGGAAATATCTCTATGAATTCGACCCATTTGGCATGTCTCCGATTCAGCTTGTTTTGCCCTTTCAAATGCTTCAATGATTCGTGGTCCGTGTGTATGACAAATTCCTTCGACCACAAGTAGTGCTGCCACGTCTCCAAAGCGCGGACCAGACCATAGAGTTCCTTGTCATATGTAGAATAATTCAAAGCGGCTCCATTTAGTTTCTCACTAAAGTAGGCAATCGGTCGTTTTTCCTACATCAAAACAGCACCTATACCAATCCCGGAAGTATCACATTCAATCTCAAAAGTTTTCGGAAAATCAGGTAAAACCAATAAAGGTGCAGAACAAAGCCTTTCCTTAATCAAATTAAATGCTTGCTCTTGCTCTACTCCCCATTTGAAACCTATATCTTTCTTAACCACTTCCGTCAATGGAGCAGCCAAAGTACTAAAATCCCGCACAAATCGCCTATAAAAACTGGCTAGACCATGAAAACTTCTTACCTCGGTTACGGATTTCGACGTCGGCCAATCCTTAATTGCTTTCACCTTTTCCTCATCAACCTGAATACCCTTGGAACTAACAACAAATCCCAAAAACACAACTCGATCCATGCAAAATGTACATTTCTTCAGGTTAGCATATAATTCTTCATGTCTCAATGCCTGAAGCACGCATCGTAAATGATGAATATGATCCTTCAAGCTCTTACTATACACCAAAATATCATCAAAATATACAACCACGAATTTTCTAATGAAAGCACGCAAAACATGATTCATGAGCCTCATGAAAGTACTAGGCGCATTAGTTAACCCGAATGGCATAACTAACCACTCATACAAAGCCATGTTTTGTTTTGAAAGCCGTTTTCCACTCATCACCCTCTTTCATCCTAATCTGATGGTATCCGCTTTTCAAGTCTATTTTTGTAAATAACGTGGAACCATGCAATTCATCCAACATGTCATCTAATCGAGGAATGGGATGTCGATACTTTACTGTGATTTTGTTTACAGCGCGGCAATCAACACACATTCGCCAAGTACCATCTTTCTTTGACACCAGCAACACTGGGACCGCACAAGGACTCATGCTCTCACGCACATGCCCTTTAGCTAAAAGCTCGTCCACTTGCCTTTGAAGTTCCTTTGTCTCCTCCGGATTACTTCGATATGCTGGCCGGTTCGGAATTGCGGCTCTTGGCACAAAGTCGATTTGATGCTCTATTCCCTTTATTGGTGGCAAACGATTGGGTAACTCTGTGGGAAAGACATCTCCAAACTCCTGCAAAAGAGGGGTAACACAACTTGGCAAAGAAGAATTAAGGTCAGAGAAATAAGCTTCCTTGTAAACAAACAAGATCATTGGGCGATTAGCTTTGAATGCACTCTTGATCTCTCTTTCTTTTGCATAGAAACTCATTTTTTTCTCTTTTCTCTCAACTAACTCTTTCCTCTCATCTATAGCTGAACTCTCTTTCTTTTTACTATCCCGAATTTCTTCCTCTCTAGTCTTACCAGTTTCCTCTCTCACTTGCTCACTCTCTTTTTCTCTTTCAATCTCAGCTTCTACCTCACTTTTCTCACAAATTGATCTCTTGATTCGGAACTGATCCTCATACACCTGATAAGGTGTCAATGGAACAAGTGTCACCTTTCTACCATCCTTGACAAAAGAGTATCGATTCTTATACCCAACATGTATTGCCTGTCTATCGAACTGCCATGGCCTCCCAAGCAACATATGACTAGCTTGCATGGGCACTACATCACAAAGACTTTGTCGTTGTATCTCCCAATTGTAAAGGAAACCAGAACTTGCTTGTTCACCTTCACTTCTCCACTTTCATTCAACCATTGCAGCTTATATGGCCTAGGATGCTTCAATGTACGCAATCCCAACTTGTCAACAAGTAACTTACTAGCCACATTCACACAGCTACCCCCGTCAATGATCAAACTACATACCCGATCCTTCACTTGGCATCTAGTGTGGAATATATTTTCCCTTTGCACATCATCTCTCTCTTCTTCCTTAATTTGTACATTCAGTGCTCGCATGATTACTAAGGCATTCCCCTCAGCAGCATATTCATAATCACTACTAGAATCATCTTGTGTTGGCATTGAATCACTTTCCTCCTCTTCAGTTTCAATTTCCCCACTATCTAGCATGATCATTGCCCTTTTATTTGGACATTGAGAAGCAATATGCCCAGACCCCAAACATCGAAAACATTTGATATCTCTATTCTTTTAAGGTTGGGATGTAGAGTTACCTCTCTCCTTGTTGTCCCCTTGGCTCTTGCTCATGCTCCTTTCAGCATTCGATTTGGGTTTCTCTACTGGTCTTGAGCTGGCACCCCATTTCGACTTCCAATTTGAAGATCCCGAATAAGAACCACCCTCATGCTTGGTTGGTCTCCCTCTCTTGAGTTGCCGTTCTACTTTCATGGCCATGCTAACCATCTCTTCTATCTCCACATAATGTTGCAACTCCACCACATTAGCAATTTCTCGGTTCAAACCACATAAAAACCTGGTCATAGTTGCCTCTTCATCTTCTTCAATGTTTGCCCGAATCAAAGCTATTTCCATCTCCTTGTGGTAGTCTTCCACGCTCCTCGTCCCTTGCCTTAGACTTTGCAATTTTAAATGCAAGTCCCGATAGTAATACGAGGGAACAAATCGCCTCCGCATGACAGTCTTCATCTCCTCCCAGGTCTCAATAGGTCTTTCATGGTTCCTTTTTCTTTCCTTAACAAATTTGTCCCACCAAACGATGGCATAATTAGTGAATTCCACCGCTGCAAGCTTCACTTTTTTCTCTTCCGAGTAATTATGGCAATCAAATACAAGCTCCACCTTCCTCTCTCCCATTCGATAAAAGCGTCAGGGTCATTCCTCCCTTGAAAAGGTGGTATCGTCATTTTAATACTCCCAATATTCCTATCTACTCCATCTCTAATTGCTTGATCTCGCCTACCATGTCTTCGCCCCTCATTCCTAACTCCTCTGACTCTCCTCACACTTCCCACAGATGCAATTTCATCATCTTCCTCATAATCTTCATCGTCTTCATCGTGAGGATTCGCCGGCTGGCGGATTAGTCTCCTTGTATTGGGAACTCGCACATGCTGCCTGGGTTGCTCCCTCTGCATTTGATCAATTCGTTGATCTTGCCGGTCCATTCTATCACGGATATCTCCAAAAACAACTTCCAATCTCTCGAATTGTTGCTGCATGGCTTTCAAAGTAAAAGCAACATCTTGCTGGCCGGCATTACTTCCATCCCCAGTTGTAGATTCATTGCCTTTTCCTACGAAGCTCATGTTTGTACTATGAAAAGAAAATTGGTGTTAGGACCTCACAACCACTTGCTCACGTGTTTGCCCTCAAATTATCGCCGCTCAACACTCGTGTTTCGCTCAGTTCAATGGCTTTTTCCCTCTGATACGCTCACCACTCTTCCCTCTTTCCACTCTAATTTCCTCCTCAAAGTTCTTTAAAGAACTCAGCAACTCACAAATCAAAGGCAATTAGCTCATAATAATTCAAAACAACAATTAATATATTGGCCCTAACTTGGACACAAACTAACAGGGAAATAAATGGTTAAAGGAAAGTTAACCAAGGAAAAATTTTAGGAATGAAGAAAGGAATATATCAGAGTAATATATGGATGGAAAGATATGGAGGATGATATAGGGAAGGGAATATGGAAGATCAGGTATTGGGTAATTATGGGAGCAAAATTAACGCGGATCAACAAGGTAAATAACAACTTTAGAATGATCTGATGCAAAGAATCCAAATCAAATTGCCACCGACGGCTTCTTTCTTTTCTTTCTTTTTTTTTCCAGCTCTATTTTTTTTTTGGCCGAATATTTTTTTTTGCGCTCCTTTTTATTTTTGCTCTCCCCTTTTTTTTTTTGCTACTAATCAATCCAGAACGAACAAGCTAGATGGAATGAAATTCAACGAATTGAAACGTAAAGGATAGGATAAACTTGATTTGGAGCCTGATGCTCTGATACCAAAATGATGCGGATAGGTAGACTTCATGCAACCGTCTTCAGATTCATAGAGGCGTTCTTCGTATCCCAAAGGAAAGAATCTGACCTTTAAGAGTTGTTTCATGCGCCTCCACGTACATACCAAATTCCTTCCATCTTGAAGACGATTATTTTCCAATTTCTCCCACCAAGTAGACGCTTTGCCCCTTAACCGATAAACAACTCTAACAACTTGACTTCCATCATCGGGGATGCCGTAGTAGTCGAAGAATCGGTCCACATCCGAAATCCACGCCAAGTATTCCTCAGCGCTCATGCTTCCGTTGAAAGTCGGGATTCTCTTTGGGGGATAATCCTTCTGCACCCATTGGCGCCTTCTTATTTCATCGGAACTCGCAAGGGTTTGGATAGCTCGCTCAAGCCGTGCTAAACTCTCTTCTGTTCGTTGGAATGTGGGGAGCAGGTCTTGGTCGAAGGTAAACCCTCTTGGAACTCGTTCTGGGCGGTCTTTAGCCATTATCTTCGCATATTTAGCAAATCCACTCTGTCAGCACCCCATTTTGGCCCATCGGCTCCCTACACGAGAATCGCCGACCAAAGACCGGGTTACTATTCATCACCCAGCAATCAGGGGGGAACGTGCGGGCATAGAGTCATGAATGACAGGAGAAAAGCTGGGTCCACTAGAAAAGTAGAGGAGAGTCATCAGAAGAATAGACAAACAAGGAATCCCGAAAATGGCGGAGCCGGCACTATGGCACTATTCATCACCGAATCACTGAAACACCGAAAGGTGCCCAATATGGGACTCTAAAAATCCATCTCAGTGCCAAATTGACCAACGACACGTACCGGGCGCGTTTCGGGGGCATACCGCTTAAGCCGGGAAACCCCGATCTCTCACCGACGCCTTTTCTGATAGGGCTCTCGGGGCTCGATCCACTGACAAGTAAACGGCCCCCCCAAAACGGGCCTGCAGGCATCCAGGGACCACCGGGATCATGGAACAAACTTCAGACGACCTTTCGAAACTCTACAGGGTTTCCCGAGGGACGTTTCAGTGGTAGCAAACGCTTCCCGGTGGATCTTCGGGGTACTTTCACAGGAAACAGAGATCACAGCGATCCTCGAACACCTCAAGACATTCGGGGAACACTGAGAAAGCCTCGGTCACAAGTCCCTAGGTCTTCCCGGGGCGACGATCTTCGGTCGGGGACGACGAGCCAACGATCCCACACGAGGCAAAAGGGTCACCGAAACGAACATTAAGATGCACAAAGGGCAACCGGGGACCGGGGACGCTCAACTCCGCTCCGAACGTCCGAACAGGGCAAAACCGATTCTCGAGGCGCCGGGTCACCCGGACATTCGTTCACATAACGTATGGCGGTATTAGGCTCATTCAAACCCCCTTCGTTCGGGCATTCCAAATCCATAAATTAACCGGACATCGGAGCTCGGACGCGCGTTCAATCGAGTCTCAAGTTTTTTTCCGGCTTTCCTCTTAATCGAATGGGACCCACAGCTCAGCCAAGCCAAGCAACCAAGCCACGGCTCAACCCCAAGCCACCGCTCAACCCTTCAAGCCTCGGCTCGCCCGCAATCAGCCGCGGCTTCCCCCCCATGGCCGGCGGCTCAAGTCTCCCTCCACCACAAAATTCAAATCTCTTACACATCCATCACCTCCTATCATCCATCCATCACACCCATCACCCATCCTCTTGCTTCCCCTACACTCCATTTGAAATTTTCCCCTCCCTAATCCCTTCTTGAAATTTCGGCAGCCCCCACTTACCCATCTAACCGTGATTAACTTCATCAAAGCACACCATTAAGCTAGCCTATAAGTTCCCATCCATCATTAACCTTAATCACTTCTCCATTCTCATTCTCTCTCAAGCCAATCTCTCTCCAAAACCCTCTCAAACTTCAGCCCTTTCCCCCTTTTCGTCCAGCCCTTTGCCAAGGCCAAAACCGGCCAAAATCATCGAAAAACCACCCGGTATTCCGGCAACCACCCGACCCGACTTAAACCAAAAATCACCAAACTCCCTATCCTACATATTTTCCACCCCCTAAGTCCATTTCCAGTCTTAGTTTTGCCATTTGAAGTCTCCATCAACGTGTTCTGGCCGTACGAAGAATCGGCTCCCAAGAACGCTAGCCGGGTGCAACCGTGCCCTCCACACGTGCCATTTCGCTCCACGACTTTGCCGAGTCGTGCCATCACGTTCAAAGGGTTCCTCATAACCCTCACCCTCCCCCGTGAAGAGGTGGTCACGATCCGAGGGCCGATCCACTGTGCACAACCTCCGTTCCATCCGCTAGTCCCTTACCGGGTCCCCCTTTTTTTTTTACCAAGTTTATTCTCATTGTTTCGGGTTCGTCCAGGCCTCGGCACGTTCGGGATTGTCCACGGACATCTAGATCTGCCCCTTAGGAGTCCAATGAGCCTGATCTCGCACCGTGCCGTGACCGGAGCTAGCGTGCCGGCCCCGTTCTTTCCGAGCTGCCGCGGCTGCCACCTGTCGGGCCCCTCTACCCGTAGCCTTCAACCGAGTCTTGCGACTCTCAAGGCCACTTTCCCGACTCTTCCCCTCGTGCATCGAGGCTAGGTAACACCTCTTTACAACTTAGAGAGGCTAGGATCCTTGATATTCGTTTACATGAAACGTTAATATGGCTTAAAGAGGTCGGAATGCATGAAAGTTTACTTTTTTCTTTTGGATCTGTGATTCCCATGCACTCCCATACAACGTACGTCCGTTATTTCCGTACGTATATCCATGCCATGTCCGTATGATGCTCGAGCTTGCGTGCCATGATGGGAAACGACTCGGATCCGGACGGGAGAGGCCCTCCTTGGCCACGGTTGAGCCACGAGACTCACGGCTTAGTCTCTAGGGAGAGACCCGTGAGCTCCCTTGGCCTATTCGGGGCTATGGTGGCTTCCCCTTTCCCAAATCGAGTCGATTCCTATGTCCCTATACCATTAGCCACACGTAACACATTAGTATGACGGGAAATGTTCCGAATTGGGGTCGAAGAAACTCTCTCGACTCGCGTGAGTCATGGAAGCTCACGGCCTCCCATGAAGGAATGTGGCCGAGAGCTTCCTTGGACCACATGAGTCCGGAAAGCTTTCTTCCACCTCGAGACGGGCCGATTCCCGTGTTTTATCCATTTGGATATTAGTTGAGTCGATGCCGTCTTCGTTGTTTCCGCTTAAATACCTCGTTCGTGCGTGTTTGTATGATTTTACGTGATTATGATCATGGCGGTATCGAGATAACTAAAACATGTATTATTATCGTGATTGACGTGTTGTGTATGCAAGGAACGATTAGAATCGGCGCGGGAGATCGCTTAAAATCCGAGACGAGCCAAGGGTCACTCGGCCCCTCATTCGAGAAGTGGCCGAGAGTCCCTCGACTCCTCCCGGGTTTAAGGCGACCTCCCTAATCTTTTCGGATCGTCCCTTGGAATTGGGTGTCTTAATGTTCGGGTCTTATCATTAGTTATGTGGTAGTTACATGATCGACGCGTTGGTTTCGGATAATTACTCACCGAATTCATAATGTCCACAATATAAGGTCACTACCACCGAATAATTTCACAAACGGGAGAAACGGGACACGTCATTCGACTAATTAAATCGCTCGGACCAAATAATTGGGTAAATTGATTATTAATTCGTAAACGCATCGATGGTTCACGGAACGGCGGGAATGCCCTTTTCCTTAAAAAGAACTCACAATTTCAAAGCACCGAGGCGTGCAACACGACTAGAATTGACGTCTAACGAATACTCGCGAGCTACGACACGAGTCCGGGCCCGATTTGAGGCGGCTCGAGTCGGGACGCGTGAGTCCTCCTTAGACTCCTTCGTGTCACACGGTCCTCAATTTGTACACGAATCTCACACGTCTTATCATTCAAGGGCATAATCGTCATTCCGTGACTCACCGATACCCTAGGCTTTAGGGAGTTGGAAACACCTAGAACTATGAACGAGAAAGGACAACCCGTTCGGGTGCGAGTTTCATTCGCGCAACCCATTTCGTTCATTTTCGGCGTTTCTTTCTTCCTATCGTAGATTCGGTGGGGAGCATCTTATTTCAGTTGCAAAACACGAAAAACCGGATTAATCATACATTTGGCTTAATCAAACACTAGATAATGGTTAGGAGGAATTCTAGATTCCAAATTTAGAGTCAAAACACGATTTTGGCTAATTCGGTGAAACCGCAGTGTCACCTCACTGAGTAAGAGTCTTAAAACAAATACACACATGTAATTGGCTTAGAACCCTATTCTAGTCCGCCATCTATGTTTGCCTAGGTTAGATACATTGTTTGTTAATCAACCCCGTTAATAACTGATTAAATCACGTACACTCGACTTAATACACCACTTGTCTGTATTCATCGCTATTTGTCAGTTATTGTCTGTTTTTCATCAGTTTTATCATTTTTCTCCTGTTTTCCATTTGTCCTTGCTAATTTGTTGCGGTTCGGGCCCGAGCCCATAGGTTACGCATTGCACGGGGTTCAATGCCCCAAACCACCGAACACAAGGTCCAACGCCTCTTAATTCACTGAGCGCGTGCAACCCGAGTGCGGAATGGGATTTAGCCTCGATTCACCATCATACTCCGAATATGGCCTATGTGGAAGGCGATTTGGATTGGAAGCGTGAAACGGGTTTAGATATCACCCGGGAGCTCGATTGGTCTAACGGTTACGGTGGGAATCAACCGGTTCTCCTGCAAACCGTTGGATCGATCGAACCCGACCCCCGGCTCCTTGTGCCCGCGTTGCCTTAATTTATTTATCGATTATTTAAAACACACGGTGAGCCGGAGCGGAATATTGGCCTAATGAAACCGATCGAGATCCATTTACTTATTCAGTTATACTTTGTAATCATTCGAGAGAACATTGTGAGGACTTTATTTGTATACTCATTCATTCACTTGTAAGGATCCCCGATCGGCGAGCGAGAGGTCCGAGTGTCGAGTCGGTTAAGTCGGTCTATCATCACCAAAGGACGAGTAAGCTCGAATAATCGTGGTCTCGGTTCGCGCAGGGAATCGACCATCACGGTTCGATGAACTGTAACGCTAAGATAGTGTACGGACCCGAATGTGGACTCTCGTCGGGGCCCACATTGTGCGCTTTTGGATCGCGCGGCTTGGGAGTGTCCACCTTCCCGTGGGGACGCGTGACGGACACGCGTGAGAGAAGGAGTCGCCACTTATCGTTTTACGACCCGAAGGTCGAGGGCGGATAAGTTACCCGGGGTCTAGGGGTATGGAACACCTAGTTTGTTGTTAAGGCATTGGTCTGTGCGGAACCGGAAAATCCGTGTTCGGGGGTTCATGTTATGTGCGGGCCTATATCCCGCACACCCTTTCGGTACTCTGGTTTCCTAGGCTTGCATGTTTTATAATTTACCGCATGAATTAAGCTGCACTCGGCTCGCACGTTTTGACACCGGAGATTCGGTGAACCAAACGATATCGGTTGAGAAGCCGAGAGAGAAGTAAACCCGTATGTCGGGGAGTTGGTTCACAATCTTGTGTTACAGTTCATCGAACCATGGAGGTTGAATCCCTGCGTGAACCAGAACCACGAGTTCTTGGATTTACTTGTATCTGGGCAAGCATTAGACCGATTCGATTAATTCGACTCTCGGACCGTTCGCTCACCGACTGGAATTCTTACAGAATAAAAGCACAAAATGAAATCCTTACAATGCTCTCGAAAACAATAAATACAAATTACAAAAAGGGTTGAATTCCAGTCGTTTTGCGTTCGGTTATTATTCCACTCTAACTCACCGTGAGTTTAGGGAAAAGACCGAAGAACTGAAATTCAAGGGACGCTCTCACTGAATAGGGCGTTGGACCCTGTGATTGTTGATTAGGGTGTTGGACCCTGTGCTCGATGATTAGGGCGTTGAACCCTAATATTATTCGGCCTAGGGATCAGGCTCGACCCGCATGGCAAACAGGTGCGGAAAGATAACACGCAACATGCTAATAACAGACAAAGTGTTTGTTATTGTCTTGTTTACGTGAATTAATAGATTATTAACCCAGGGGTGTTTTTGCAAGCAAATGCCATAGGCTGAACAATCAAACATGTGCCAATGTTTTAGCATTCGGCTTTGTTTTGAGAACTTGACAAAGAGAGTCAAATCTCGTGTGTGTGGATTGCTTTTACAGTTGTTCTGTATTGTGACACTGAATTTTCATTGAATTAGCCAAACTCGTGTTTTGACTCTAGATTTGGAATCTAGAATTCCTCCTAACCACCTTCTAGTGTTTGGTTAGGTCGAGTGAAAGGTTAATCAGCATTTTGCATGTTTTCTGACAGAGATAATCATTCTAGTTACCCGAGTCTATGTTAGGATAATAGAAACTCATCAGTTAGATAAGAAAAGGCTACGCAGATGAACCTGCACCTGAACAGGTAGCCCATTCTTATCCCATACTGTAATGTTTCTGTCATGCTAACCCTGGGGATGTCGCTGAATTGTGAAAAGACGATTTTGCCCTTTATTTGAAAATTGTTTTCAGAGAAGGGGAAACGTTGCAGTGTGGGCCACCTTGGCCTGTAGCCGGTGTCAACCAAATCCCTGGATTGTCCAGGGTTGTGCAAGAACCCCGAAAAAGCCAAGGAACCGGTCGATCTGCCCGGAAGTGATCTAGAAAGATCTTCTGTATCGTGACCTAAACTACCTGGAATCAGGTAAAAACTCAAGTTGAGACACAGAAGCCCTTTTCAGACGTCCATGCTACATCGGACCGCACGTTTCGGGTTTTGAAATTGATAAGTTTGAAAAGGGCACCAACGTCATTTGACAACTCGTTGACGGGAGTTATCGATTAATGGCCAATTCGTGTAAACTTTATCAGTGTGAAGTGGGTTTAATCATGTAAGCGTCCCGATTAACCCGTTTGTGGAATTAATGCTTAAGGTTATTGCCGAATGCATTAATTAAGAAAACGATTCGTGATTCGACGACCAAAATGAATCCATAACGATCAAGGATAATTCAGTTGAATAACCGACAATATCCTTATAACCGAATTGATCCAAATGAGTCCTCGATACATGAATCCAGCGTGTTTATTTTAAAAGAGTCTTTAAACGATATTTTAACATAGAAATCGTAAAGACCTTGAAGTAAAAAAATTCACGCGATCCGATAAACGAATTAAACTCGAGAGAAGGAAATCATTCTTGACCCAAGGAAGGCCAAGAGGCCCTCAGCTTCATCTTATAAAGGGTGGCCGAAAGTTCTCATGGCTCCATTCGAGTCACAAATGATTTCCTAGTCACGGTTTAATCAATTTTCGCATACTCAAACATCAACCATGATAAATAACACTCCTTTTTAACAAAAAGCCGGTGTTATCACGATTTGTTTAGCTCATTTAAACATACAAACATTCACAAACGTGTTAGTTAAGGAAGGGATAAAATAACACCGGCTTCATGCGTGCAAGAACAACAAAACAAGCTCGGAAATTAACTTGGATCGTCTAAGGAGACCGATCTTAACCCGAAAAGAGCAATTTAAGTCTCCACCTTCTCTTTTAGAGACTTGGCGGAGAGTTAGTTTGCCATAGCCGGGTCGGGATAATCTTCTTTGCGACGATCCAAACCCTTTTCCGACATGCTAGCAAGTCATAAGGTAGTGCACATGCATAATATAACATAGAATAGCATAAAAATTGAATCTTGCAAGTTAAACATGAATGAAACACCATAATACTCCATAGCCATGCAAAAATATGAAAAGCTCTAACTCCTCTAGGTCGAGAATGTTTTACCTAGCCTCGGGATACGAGGAAAGAGTCGGGGAAGGGTTTGAGAGTCGGGTGACTTGGTGGAACCCTTGAAAGAGTATTCGGGTGCAAGGGTGGGCGTGCACGAGCACGGTCAAGCACGGTGACGGGCGTCGGGCACGATGACGGGTGCGGATGGCGCGGGTGACGCTGGTGACGCCGGTGATGAGCGCTGGTGACAGGCACGGGGGTGCTCGATGACGGACGCTGGGGTGCTGGGTGACGGGCGCTGGTGGCGCTAGTGACAAGCGCTAGTGACAAGCGCTGGTGACAGGCACGGGCGTGCTCGATGACGGACGCTGGGGTGCTCGGTGACGGGCGCTGGTGGCGCTGGTGACAAGTGCTGGTGACAGGCACGGGCGTGCTCGATGACGGACGCTGGGGCGCTCGGTGACGGGCGCTGGTGACGGGTGCTGGTGACAGGCACGGGCGTGCTCGATGACGGACGCTGGGGTGCTCGGTGACGGGCGCTGGTGGCGCTGGTGACGGGTACTGGTGACAGGCACGGGCGTGCTCGATGATGGACGCTGGGGTACTCGGTGACGGGCGCTGGTGACGCTGGTGACGCGTCACTGTTCACCCGAGAGATCCAACTTCACCCGAAATGACTAAAACGACCCAAAACGATGAGCAAACGACTTCAAACTAAAAAACTGGGTTCAGAAATGGAATCCTTGGGTCCGAAACATGTCGTCCATGAAGTTTGAAGAATTTTGGATATAAGTCGGAATAGTGCCCGCTATGGATCCCGACCTAAACTCTAAGGATATTTGGCTTGGTTTTCGGTTTTCATGAAGTTATTTGCTTGCTGCTGGTTCCTAAGAAGTTGAGAGCATTTTCTAGAGGGAGGAACTAGAAAGATCATGTATGCCTCTTAAGTGATTAACTTAATGACAAGTATGCAATATATATGTGAAGCTAATGAGCAATTAAGCAAAACAAAGCACCATTAAGGGCCTCATTAGCAAAAGTCGGTTGCCCTAATGGAGATGAGGATGAATGTCCTCCATGTATCTTGATGAGGAAGAGCCAAGAAGCATTAATGGAGATGGAGTTAATGGCTTGAGTGTTGACTAGAAAGACCAAAGATATTTTGGGCTAGGTGAGGGCAAGAGAGGAAGAGGAAAAGGCCGAAAGTTTTGGGGCAAAGGGCGATTGCCCTTGGGCAGCCCGTGGGTCCCACGGCTCGTGAGGAGAAACCGGGAAAAGACTCGGGTCTCGATTGGTTGCGTATTCGAAGTTCGTGGTTCGAATTGAACGTCGAATTGTCGATATACGCGTGAAAACGGAGTTAATGAGCCCGAGATTGACATTTTTCATAGAGAAATGTCCCGAATGTGTGTGAGGCTCGGAAGCCGATTTTTGCTCATTGCAAGTGACCAGGGCGAAGTTGTCCGATTCTGACAGCATATCTCGTATCTGCATCTCATGTTGGTCATTTTGACATAAGTTGTCAGACAACGTGAACAATCATCCCTTGAGCCGATAATGCTAACGTGGGGCCGGAGAAGTCCTAGGAGGCCGAAACTGGATTTCTCAGGATGACTTCTGAGTTGGTTGGGTACTCCGGAGATTACTGTAATATCTGTTTGTCAAGGTCAGACCTCCAATGACTTGAAAAGTGTATCTGAGACCTCTAAAGCATTGCTCGGGAGGTCTAGATGAGTCGTGTGGTTTATTCCGACGATTCCACGTTGAGCCTTGAGAAGGCTAACATGATGTAGGGTAGACAATCGACGTCAAGTTTCCGTGAAAAGAACCTCCGGATATGCATTTCCACTAAAAATGGCCATTTCTGCCTCTCGGAGGTTACTCAGGAAACTGATAAGCGTTTTGCTGTCTGTTTTGCCCAATCGTGAATGTCTGCTAGAGTTTTCCGGGCAATGCGGTATGAACTTCGTTTGCCGTAATTCCATCAGACCATTCTCCGGCTATGCTCTTCTGAAGAAGGGTATGCTTGTTTTGCCGCTCGGAAGTCATTTGAAGCGTCTGTGTGACTTCCGAGAGTCATCTGAAGCATTGTTCATGCTCTGTGTGCTGATGGGGCATGGCCACGTCTGATATTTGGAATTAACTTTTCTCCAGGAAACCGGCATTTTTGGACTTCCACTGAAAAGTTGTCTGTATACAGAAAGTTGTTCTGTATAGAGCAGATGATTTGCAAAATGCCTTTGGGGACACTTTTTATCTGTTTGGCATTGGAGTGGATTTTTTGAGTCCAATATTGGCTATCTTCCGACGATTGAGCAAACTATCGAAAGATAGTACCGTCCGTGTGATATACTGAAAATGCCGGTTTTGGACATTGTTGAGCTCTCTGGTCGCTCTGTTGCCTTTTGGTGACCCCTAGAGTCCTTCTGTCACGTCCATGGGTCATTTGCTCAATTTTGCCGACTTGAGGATGAATAGTGATTTCTTGCTCTGCCGAGCCGTTTTCTGTATTCTGCTCAAGTTGTGGTTTGGATCATTGCTGATATCGTTGTTTGGAATGGTGAGCCAAAATGGTGTGCTGACAGATAGTGAACCGATTCCTAGACGCACAAGCCTACTCATCCTTCAGATTCTTAGCCCAACTCGATCAATTCACCGACTTTACGGTGTCAAAATGGGCGAGTCAAGTGCAACCCTAAATCACGCGGTAAATAAACAAAACGGCAAGCCTAGCAAGCTAGAGTACCGAAAGGGCGTGCGAGATATAGGCCCGCACGTAACAGAACCCCCGAATTCGGAATTTTCGGTTCCGCACGACCATTGCCTTAGCATTAGGTGTACCTCGTACCCCCAGACCCGGGTGACTCAACGACCCTCGACCTACGGGTCGTAAACAGTAAGTGGCGACTCCTTCTCACGTGCGTCCGTCGCGCGTCCCCACGGGAAGGTGGATACTCCCCAAGCCGCGTTGCATAGGCCCCGTGCATGCGTGCCCCGACAAGACGAAATTCGAGTGCGCACAGTTTGGCGACTCCGCTGGGGACATCTAGAGGGTTCGGGCTCAATCCCGTTTGCTTGCTTGCATGTTTATTTACCACTTTCCGTACATTTACTTTTAAGCACATTTATTTCTTGCATTTGTATCACATCATTCTAGTGGGTTCTTAGGTACCTTGTCCGAAATCCCACGGGCACCAAAATAGGAAGCTAGGTTAGTCAGAGGTTCCAAGTAAGGGAACGGATCGAGTCAGCTATGCCACCGAACCGGCCCCCAAAGATCCTCGCTCGATTTCAAGGAATTCACACCCTTGTATCGGGAGCCCCCATCCCTAGTTAGCGGTTATCCCAGTAGCACCGAAAACCATGCATACATAGGGACCGTCATACTGGACCCATCTTTGCCTCCATGCCGTCAACCGACCCAAACGTCAAGTCTTTGAGTCGGCTCGTAGTTTTTCTTTAGGACGGGCATTTTGTTGTTTTGTAAGGAAGAGTGATGTATGCTGTAAAGAACACGACTATAGTTTATCTTCCCGCACTGCATGCATTATTTCCGAAAAAACTTAGGACATTACATTGATTTGATTCTTAAGACGTTAAGCCAGCATCTCCTCCATCTAGGAAAGGATGGACCGCCCGGCTCCCGGTCTCAGACTCGAAGCGATCACACCACCAAGGCAAGACATCATGCGCATATAGAGGACTCTCCGATCGGTGGATCGCGCCTTCATTCAGGGCATCATCGGGGATATGGTCATGTTCACGGAAACTCCGGTGGACTGGATCTTCTTGAGGACCGCCATGGAGTTTTGGGACTCTGAACACGCAGTATTCAACTTTCAGGGGATGGAGTTGTCCCCCACGATCGAGGAGTATATGGCCCTCATCCAGAGGCCCACGCCTACGACCCAAGGCATCTTTGTGCCCAACCCGTTCGCGACCATTCGGAGTCAGCTCTCTAGTCTTCTCGGCATACCTACCCAAGACATCCACGAAGAGCTTCATCAAGGATGGGACCACGGCATCAGGATTGCATGGCTCTCCGACTGGACGCTCCTCCACGCACTGACACCTTCGGCGGCATCCTATCAGCGCGACACATGTCACGGATTCCTGCTCTTAGTCTTCGGCACTCTCTTGTTCCCGTACTCGCCAAACCTCATTGACGGGGCTATTGCCCAAGTTGTCCTCCAAGTGGTAGGAGGCCATAGTTACGTGGAGGCTTTACTAGCTGAGACCGTTCGGTCTCTAGACTATGTTAGAGAGGTTCGGCGCGGCAGGATGAGGGGATCCCCGCACCTGCTGCAGACTTGGCTCCTCGCGCACGTCCGCCCCTTTTGCTCATCACATCCGTTCTCCTACATCACCGACGAGCGTTCGCTGATCGAGCGCCTAGTACCGGTCATCCCACCTCCCGAGCACAGGTTCTCGGAATGGAGGCACTTTTGGCGCGAGTTGACGCCCGTACTGTTCCTATGGGCCACTCGATGGAATCCCGGCAGCCCCATGATCACGGGATGTCCCGGAATTGTGGGAGTTCCCCTTCTCAGCCACTTGGGAAGCACCTTCATATTCCTCGACCGGGTAATCAGACAACTCGGCGGCATACAGGACATTCCCGCCGAGGCGGACCGCCTACCCTACCGCATCCAGTGGGCCGACTCTACATCCACGGTCCCTGCAATATTCCTACAGATTCAGGAGATCCGCCGTCAGCGGGACGCTAGCACCATACAGCGTCTGTATTTCCCCGAACACCCCACTGACGAAGAGCGAACATTCTCCGCCACATCAGCATACGTGGCCCGGTTCTACCCATGAGGGTCGACATCGCCACAACGGTCCCAGGCCGCCCCGACTCCCCGAGCTGCACCTACCCCCGCTCCCGAAGCCGAAAGCTCCACTCAAGCAGCCATGCGCGCGGAGCTACGGGCCATCCGGGAGGAACGAGATAGGCTCCGTTGCGAGCTTGTTGACTCCCGCGCAGAGGTCGCGGACTACAGGGAGCTTCAGATGGAGTTGGCTCGAGCACGCGCTCGAGTCGCACATTTAGACCGGGAGATGGCCCGTTTGGGCGCGAAGTTGGACCGAGTGCACAAAAGGGCTCGTGAGATCGCCCACCCATAGGATCAGCGGACGCACCCATTTTTGCTCTCGCTCGGACCTACGCCGCTCTCAACCGGCCACCGAGCGCAAAGGGATGTCGGCTTTTCGTTTATGTTCCTTCTTTTTTTCGTGCGTTGTATTTTGTAAAAACTATGGAACTTGAATCCAATCAATGTAATGACATTAGCATTTTGAAAACTCATGCATCTCATACATCCCGACATCTTATTTATTCCGTACTTGTCGTTCAAAATATCGACATTGTCCTTACATACTTTTGGAATTCTAGGTGATCGCAACTAGCGTCGCACCGTTACCCGACTCGTCAGCATCTCAGGATGGTGGAAGGGGATCGAGTCGATACCTCCGAAGAAGTCAATCCACCGGTTCCGACTCATTCTTAACCGCCCCCGATGCACGCTCCACCGCCTCCGACTCCTGCAGGCATACTCCCGGCGTATTCGGGCGCCCCTCCTACACATCTCCCGCCCCCGACGTCTTCAGGGGCGCCCCTTCCACCAGTCTCGCTGACATCATCCGCCTCCGACGACCAGGCCCGTATCACGGCACTCGAGGGCACGGTCAACCAAATGGCCACCAACATGGTAGAGCTGCTCGCCCTGTTTAGAGGACCGAACCGTGCATCCTCCAGCTCCACACCTCCATTAGGACAAGGGCCAATAGTCGACCCGACTCCTCGGGTTCCGCCGACTCAAGCCCCGGAGAACATGGATGCACCCGCACCACCAACACTGCATGCGTCCATGGCTCACCCTTTCACCAGCCCATATCCGCCGCCACCGGCTCCCACGGCCGTCACTCTTCCACCGACGACATTCCTGTCCTCGGAGCAGGCCCTGTCCGCACCTCTTCCTATCTCTATACCGGTCCCAGCCGCGGCCTATACAACGCCTCCACCGATGGTCTTCCTGGCATCAAGCGCACCTGCTCCGACTCACCCTCAAGCTGCGGAACTTCCTCCGTACTCGTCTCTACAACCCCACGTCGGCCTCTCTTACCAGGCACCGCCCCCCATAAACACTACCTTCCATGAACCAGGCACGTCGACTCACGCGGCCCAGTTCGCCTCACCAATGCACTTCTTCCCCGACTCTGACGTCGAACAAGAACGTAGATTGAAGCGAATGGAGGAGACGATACGAGCCCTACAGGCGAGTGATGCCCGCCCCGATGCGCGCTACGACGACTGTAGCCTATTCCTGGGATGTGGCTCCCCCCGAAGTTCAAGATCCCAGAGTTCAAAACCTACGAGGGCACGACGGATCCACGCCACCACCTCCGCCATTACAGGGGAAAGATGCTACAATATTAGGAGTACGAAGAGTTTGTCATCCACTCCTTCCAAGACAGCCTGTTGGGATCCGCTCTCGATTGGTTCATGTCGCTGAAGGCCGAGGACATTCCGACGTGGGAGGACCTTTCCCGGAAGTTCATCGACCAATACCGGTATTGCGCGGAAGCGCCTCCCACCCTCCTGGAGCTGAGCACGAAAGAAATGGCGCAGGGCCAAAGGTTCGAGGAATACGCCACTAAGTGGCGTGCCCAAGCAGCGAAACACATCCCTCCGATCAGTGAAGCGCAACAAATCCAGTTATTTCACTCCACGCTGAGGGGAGTGTACTATTCACACCTGTTGGCCCACACTTCGTCGTTCTCCGACCTCATCGAGGCCGGGAAAAAGCTTGATTTGGGGATCAAGCTCGGAAGGATGGAGGGCCCCGCCAGTAGAGGAGAGGAGTCATCGAAGAAGGTCCCCACCACGTCGTCGTCTTCCGGCGGAAGGAGAGGGAAGGAAGTTTCAGTGAACGCCGTCGATACGGCACATCAGGCGTCCCAATAATATTCGGTGAATCTCACGACCACACCGACCACCATTCCTACCTACTTCCCTCCGTCCCCACAGCACCAGCCTCAGTCGATTTACTACTCGGCCCCGCCGATGATCTCACAACCGTAGGACCACTACGCACCCGCGTCGGCTCAGCCCTCTCAACCTAGGCCCCTGGTGTCGAGAGCTCCTCCACCGGCGCAACAGAACCCTACTGCGCAGGGACCGCAGGCCGGCAGCACGTAGAGTCGACCCCGCAAACAATACACACCACTACTTGCTCCCCTCTCTCATATATATCGATAGCTCCTTGCGGGCGATCAGATTCGACCGATATCCCCAGGCCCAAATTTTGACCCGTCCGTTCAGGATCAATCTAAACGCTGCGAGTATCATCAGGGCGCGCCGGGGCATACTCTCGACAATTGTTGGAGGTTGCGAGACGAGATCCAAAGGAGGATTGACAACAACAGGCTCACCTTCAACGCCGTCAGGCCCCCAAATGTGCAGGACAATCCCCTCCCGGACCATAGGCCAAATTCGGGGTCTTCCATCAACATGATCTCCATATGCGCCTCAAGGAGGGACGAAGACACGCAAGACAACCCCCTTCCCTTCGTGATCGACTACACTCCTGAGGAACCCACAGTCGGATTCACGGGAAACGTGGCCTCGCCGGCCCCATTCGTCATAGACATCCCCGCCCGGGAACCGTACTTAGACGGCAAGGTCCCCTGGACCTATGAAGGAAGTATTGGGAATGTCGAGCAGCAGTTTAGTGTCATGGGGGTGACACGTTCGGGGCGGGTATACGAGAGTCCGGCAGCCAAGGATAAAGGGAAGGCACCCGCCACTGAAACTGGGACAGCGCCCGAAAGCTAGCCTTTTCCGTCCAAAAGGGTGACCGAAGAAGAAGCCGAGGCATTCATGAAGATCGTGAAGGCGAGCGAATACGAAGTGGTCAAGCAAATGGCCAAGTCCCCGGCCCATATCTCATTGCTTGCCCTCCTCCTCGGCTCGGAACCGCACCGAGAAGCCCTCCTCCGGGTACTGACTTCGGCACAGGTCCCGAAGGAAACGCCTCCCGATAGGATAGATGAGACTATCGGTTCCATCTTCTCTAACACTATCTCATTCTCGGACGACGAGCTCCCGTCTGAAGGCTGGTCACATTCATGGGCCTTGCATATTGTCTGCAAATGCAACAACTACATCATTGGCCGGGTCATGATTGACAATGGGGCCGCGCTCAACGTTTGCCCGGTGACCACCTTGAAGCAGATGAATGTGGACCTCAACCGAATCCGCCCGAGCAAAACAGCGGTCCAAGCCTTCGACGGCTCACGCAGGAAGGTGAACGGGGAGATCGACCTCCTAATAGATGTCGGCCCGTGCTCGTTCAGCATCACATTCCAGGTGCTCGACATCCCGAACGCATTCAGCCTGTTGCTCGGGAGGCCCTGGATCCACTCGGCCGATACCGTCCCCTCTTCTCTGCACCAAAGGCTGAAATTCATCGTCGAGGAGAAGCTCGTCACAGTGAAAGGAGAGGAGGACTACGCCATCTACAAGGAGACGGCGGTGCCCTACATCAGCGTCGGGGAGGACGAAAACCTCCCGTTCCATTCATTCGAGACCATCTCCGTCATCCGGGACTACGGAGAGAGTAGACCGTCCCGTGTCGACCGCATGATAGGGAAGGTTCTCCTGCGCAACAACTGCATTCCGGGCTCCGGTCTCGGGGCGCGCGGACAAGGGATCAGCCGCCCTATTGAAATCGAGGAGTACAAGCACAGGAGAGGACTCGGCTTTCGCCCCTCCTGTCATGAAATCATCGAGGCCTGCAGGGGCAACCACCTTCATCGCCTCGCCGCACACTATGGTAGGCTCAACAGGGGCACTCCAGTCCCCCCGTTATCCCACTTCTTCCCCGGGCCTTCACACACTATCGGGGGCACCCTTGACGGCCCTTCCTCGGACTCCGACGACACTCCTGCCGCTCCGTTAGCCGTGTACACCGTCACCGAAGAGATTCCTTCAGGGGTTCACATCCTCTTGGCGCAGGAAAATGAGGAGCTCAACAACTGGACCTCAGTCCCGCGCTACTCGGCTGTGATTGCCGATGTGTAAGGCTTATCTACGTATAAGATGTGCCCCGCATGTCGGCATAGCCATGCGCCACACGACGGGAGAGGGGTTTCTATTATGGTTTCGTGTCCACATTATCAATGAAATCTCTCACGCATTTTTTTTGAATTCCCATGTGCTTCATCTCCTTTTCCTATTCTCTATTTCGCAGCACTATAAATTTTCTAAGACGATTCTCTCGAATTTCCAGGCTCCACTCGAATCCAAATCTTCGACACTTCGATTCAAACCTATCCCAAGAGCACCTCGGTGAGTCCCAACCCTTATAGTTTGGGGAAGGGTTTCCCGAGGACAGTCAAGTGCCCGAGATAGAAGAGAGTTTGCGTCGCCTCGAGGACCATCAAATCACCTCGGTCGAGCCAACCGAGGAGATCAACGTGGGCACTGAAGAAGAGCCCCGCACCTTGAAGATCGGGACAGCCCTCAACCCTACGCAGCGAGCCCGGATGATCGACTTCCTGAAGGAGTATCAAGAGGTCTTCGCCTTGTCATACGCTGACATGCCCGGCTTAGACCCCTCAATAGTCGAGCACTTCCTTCTACTCGACACTGAGAAATTCCCGCCCAAGCGCCAACAGTTACGACGACAACGAGCTAGTCTTCTCCTCCACATCAAGGAAGAAGTCGTCAAGCAGATCAACGCGGGATTCCTCGAAGTCTGCAAAGAAGGATGGAAGGGTCCGATTCTGCGTCGACTACCGAGACCTTAACAAAGCTAGCCCTAAGGATAATTTCCCCTTGCCACACATCGACGTCCTGGTCGATAATACGGCACGCCACGCTCAGTTCTTTTTCATGGACGGCTTCTCCGGATACAATCAAATCCGGATGGCCGAAAAGGCCAAACTCAAGACGACGTTCATCACGATGTGGGGAACCTTTTGCTACCGCGTTATGCCTTTCGGCCTCAAGAATGCAGGGGCAACTTATCAGTGGGCTATGGTCACACTATTCCGCGACATGATGCACAAAGAAGTCGAGGTATACGTCGATGACATGATAACCAAGTCCAAAGAGGGAGAAGACCACCTTGTCAACCTGAAGCGCCTTTTCGATCGCTTGAGAGAATACAAGCTCCGGCTCAATCCGGCGAAATGCACATTTGGTGCCCGATCAGGAAAGCTGCTAGGGTTCGTGGTTAGTGAGCGCGGCATCGAAATGGATTCGGACAAAGTCAAGGCAATCAAAGAGCTTCCCCCGCCATCAACGGTTCGGGAGGTACGCGGCTTCTTGGGATAGCTGAATTACATTGCGCGTTTCATTGCAAACCTGACGGATAAGTGTCAACTGCTCTTCCACTTGCTCCGTAAGAATGCAGCGATGGAGTGGGACCACGAGTGTCAGAGGGCCTTCGACACTATTAAGGCCTACCTAATTCAGCCGCCGATATTGGTACCACCTGCACCGAATCAGCCCCTCATTCTATACCTCACGGTACGTCGGCAATCCTTAGGGTGCATGCTAGGACAAGAAGACGAGTCGACGCGCTCGGAAACGGCGATATACTACTTGAGCAAGAAGTTCACCGAGGGGGAGTCCAATTATCCGGAAATCGAGAAGATGTGTTGCGCGTTGGTATGGGTCATGCAAAGACTCCGACAGTACACCTCTATCACACAATCCGCTTACAGTACACGCTCTATCACACAATCCGCTTGCTGTCAAAAGCAGACCCCCTGCGGTATTTACTCGATAGCCTCTCCAACATGAGGAACATCGCAAAATGGTGCTGCTAGCTGACGGAATACGACATAGAATACGTGCCCCGCACGTCTATCAAGGGGCAGGCAATTGCCGACCACCTAGCAGAATTCCCGATAGACGACGACACGCCGATTAACACGGACTTCCCGGACGAAGGGATCCTTCAGATAGATGAAGCGAAGGAAGAGCCAACATGGAAGATGTACTTCGACGGGGCTGTCAATTCCGTGGGATCAGGAGTTGGGGCAGTTTTGATATCCCCGGACGGGCGCCATTACCCGGTCGCTGCGAAAGTGGATTTCTCCTGTACCAATAACGTGGCCGAGTATGAGGCATGCATCCTCGGTTTGCAAGCGGCGATCGATTTCAAGGTGAAGGAGTTAGAAGTATTCGGTGACTCCATGCTCACAATCTTCCAAACGCTGGGGCAATGGAAGACGAAAGACGCGAAGTTAGTCCCGTACCATGAGTACCTTGAGGAATTGGCGAAGAACTTTAAGAAGATCTCATTCACCTACACTCCACGCGCGAAGAATCAGTTCGCGGACGCACTCGCAACACTCGCATCTATGGCGAGTATCTCAGAGGGGAACATCATCGAACCTCTCGAAATCGAAGTGGCCAAAGGCCTGGCCCACTGCAACGCAATTGAAGCGTCCGAAGCGAAGCCGTGGTACGAAGACATCAGGAACTTCTTGCAAACGGGCCAACATCCCCCATTCGCCGATCGCCGCGATTGAAAGACGCTCAGACGCCTCGCGATGCACTACTTTCTGAGTGGCGAGATACTATACCGCCACTCCTTTGATTCCACGCTCCTCCGGTGCATCGACGAACACGAATCGCAACGCCTTGTGGAAGAAGTGCATGGAGGAAGTTGTGGACCACATATGAATGGCCTCATGCTCGCCAAAAAGATTATGCGCTTAGGCTATTATTGGTCCACCATGGAGACGGATTGTGTAAAGCATGTTAGGCATTGCCACCGATGCCAAGTTTACACAGATCAGATCAAGGCACCGCCCAACGAGCTACGCCCTATGACAGCCCCGTGGCCTTTCTCAATGTGGGGGATGGACGTGATTGGCCCGATCAATCCCAAAGCGTCTAACGGACACATGTTCATCCTGGTGGCGATCGACTACTTCACCAAGTGGATCGAGGCTATCACTCTCGCGTCGGTCACCGCAAAAGCCGTGGCCCGTTTTCTCAGACGCGACGTCATCTCCAGGTACGGGGTCCCTGCGACGATTATCACGGACAACGCCAAGAACCTGAATAACAAGGTCATCGACGAGCTCTGTGCACAATTCAAAATTCAACACCGTAACTCCACCCCATACCGTCCCCAAATGAACGGTGCAGTAGAGGCGGCAAATAAGAGCATCAAGAAGATCATCGAAAAAATGACGGTGAACTACAAGGATTGGCACGAAATGCTCCCCTATACACTTTTGGCGTACCGAACATCCATACGGACTTCAACCGGGGCAACCCCATATTCCTTGGTCTACGGCATGGAGGCAGTCCTCCCAATCGAGGTGGAGATCCCTTCCATGAGGATCCTAGCCGAGGCCGAACTCGCAGAGGCAGAGTGGGCGAAACAGCGATACGAACAGCTAAACCTCATTGACGAGAAAAGGCTGAAGGCACTATGTCACGGACAGTGCTACCAACAAAGGATGGCTCGAGCATTCAACACCAAGGTCCGTCACTGAGAGTTCAATCCCGGTGACCTTGTCTTGAGAAAGGTCTTACATGTCGCACCCGATTCTCGAGGGAAGTTCTCGTACAAATACGACGGTCCCTTCGTCGTCAAAGAGACCTTCTCCAGGGGAGCAGTCATTTTGAGCGATATGGACGGCACCGAAAATGCACTTCCCGTCAACGCTGACGCCATCAAGAAGTATTATCCGTGACGACTCGTGTTTGCTTTTCGTCCATCGGGCCTCGCACCCATTCCATTGTAAGGCATTTCTGTTCACATGCACGAGTGCCAATTCCCGCCATTTGTCCAATGCGAAACCTTCTTGAGAGAAAAAAATAAATCTCCCACTAGGTCAAAAACCTCCTCGAGGGGGCCTAGGCAAAAGCTAGGGAATGAGCGGCACGACTTAAAATCCCGCAAAGGGGAGTCGTGGCAAAAGGAGAGCACAAGTCAATCCCTCGCTAGATTGAAAACCCGCAAAGGGCGGTCTAGGCAAAAGTTAGAGGAACCGAGAGGTGCGATTGGACCCAAACATGGGTGGTCGTAGCAAAAGGAGAGCATTCATGTGAGAAAAATCAAATAAAATACCCCGCTAGGTTATCACGCATCTCGCGGCCTAGGCAAAAGTTAGGGGACAACGTCGGCTCGACCACGAAAGAAAGGCAACACCTCTCCGTGAAGCTACACCGAGTAGTGGTTCGGCATTCTCCGACGCAAGCAAACTCTCATCGACTCTCCAGACTCGAGACTCGCCCTGGAATGGGGTCGAATCGACGTATCCTTGACTTGAAGAATCCCATGAGATCCCTTCCTTTACCTTTAAGCACGTAATTCTACGGGTTACCCGTCTCAGAAAAGCCATTCCCCGATAAGGACACGGCCGCCTTCCAAATGGCCACTGATATCATGTCCCCAACACATCTTTACATAGATTCCTTTTACGCATCGTAGTCTCAACGATTTCGTGCGGTTGACATCCTTTGTAGGCTTTTCTTTTCTACATGCAGGCGTGATCGAGAACCCCAACGGACGCTCCCCGCCGACGGATTCATGTCTGCCTCACACGGCAGGTCGTGCTCTCGAGGCACCGGAAGTCGTTGAGGGATGCACCACACCGTCCAAACCGACGATGTTCAAAGGAGGACAAACAATAGAAGGTCATCATCAGCCGCCATGCATGAGGTGGTCCAGACCAAATGCCAAACAAACGTCGCCGGACACTTTACGCGATCCCCGAGCAAGTGTCTCGGGTCCATCCCGACCTTAAATTCCCGTTTCGGGTCCATCCCGGTTTTAAAATTCTTGTTTCGGGTCCATCCCGGTTTTAAAATTCCTGTTTCGGGTCCATCCCGGTTTTAAAATTCCTGTTTCGGGTCCATCCCGGTTTTAAATTCATGTTCGGGTTCACCCTAGTTTTAAATTCCTGTTCGGGTCCATCCCGGTTTTAAATTTCTGCATTCGGGTCCATCCCGGCCACATTCAGGTCTATCCTGCCTCATCTGTATTCGAGTCTATCCCGGCCACATTCAGGTCTATCCTGGCTCATCTGCATTCGGGTCCATCCCGGCCACATTCAGGTCTATCCTGGCTCATCTGCATTCGGGTCAATCCCGATCCATTCGGGTCCATCCCGGTATCCTTCGGGTCCATCTCGGTTCTAATTTCCCGCGCAATGTCCCAATATATCCAAGCAGAGCACAAGCAGCCACGGGGGAACGACATCAGAGCGGTCGCCGGGCGCAAAGAGGGGGTGCTTCTATAATCTTTGGCTTCATCCTCTATCCGAGCATGCAACCAAAGAGGGGTAAGCTGTCAGCACCCCATTTTGGCCCACTGGCTCCCTACACGAGAATCCTCGACCAAAGACCGGGTTACTATTCATCACTCGGCAATCAGGGGGGAACGTGCAGGCACAGAGTCATGAATGACAGGAGAAAAGCTGGGTCCACTAGAAAAGCAGAGGAGAGCCGTCAGAAGAACAGACAAACAAGGAATCCCGAAAACGGCAGAGCCGACACTATGGCACTATTCATCACCGAATCACTGAAACACCGAAAGGTGCCCAATATGGGACTCTAAAAATCCCTCTCAGTGCCAAAGTGACCAACGACTCGTACCGGGCGCGTTTCGGGGGCATACCGCTTAAGCCGGGAAACCCCGATTTCTCACAGACGCCTTTTCTAACAGGGCTCCCGGGGCTCGATCCACTGACAAGTAAACGGCCCCCCCAAAACGGGCCTGCAGGCATCCAGGGACCACTGGGATCATGGAACAAGCTTCAGACGACCTTTCGGAACTCTACAGGGTTTCCCGAGGGACGTTTCAGTGGTAGCAAACGCCTCCCGGTGAATCTTCGGGGTACTTTCACAGGAAACAGAGATCACAACAATCCCCGAACACCTCAAGACATTCGGGGAACACTGAGAAAGCCCCGGTCACAAGTCCCTAGGTCTTCCCGGGGCGACGATCTTCGGTCGGGGACGACGAGCTAACGATCCCACACGAGGCAAAAGGGTCACCGAAACGAACATTAAGATGCACAAAGGGCAACCGGGGACCGAGGACACTCAACTCCACTCCGAAAGTCCGAACAGGGCAAAACCGATTCTCAAGCGCCGGGTCACCCAGACATTCGTTCACATAACGTATGGCGATATTAGGCTCATTCAAACCCCCTTCGTTCGAGCATTCCAAATCCATAAATTAACCGGACATCGGAGATCGGACTCTTAATCGAATGGGACCCACAGCTCAGCCAAGCCAAGCCACCAAGCCACGGCTCAACCCCAAGCCACGGCTCAACCCTTTAAGCCTCGGCTCGCTCGCAATCAGCCGCGGCTTCCCTCCCATGGCCGGCGGCTCAAGTCTCCCTTCACCACAAAATTCAAATCTCTTACACATCCATCACCTCCTATCATCCATGTACAGACCCGAATGTGGACTCTCGTCGGGGCCCGCATTGCGCGCTTTTGGATCGCGTGGCTTGGGAGTGTCCACCTTCCCGTGGGGACGCGTGACGGACACGCGTGAGAGAAGGAGTCGCCACTTATCATTTTACGACCCGAAGGTCGAGGACGGATAAGTTACCCGGGGTCTAGGGGTATGGAACACCTAGTTGTTGTTAAGGCAATGGTCTGTGCGGAACCGGAAAGTCCGTGTTCGGGGGTTCATGTTACGTGCGGGCCTATATCCTGCACTCCCTTTCGGTACTCTGGTTTGCTAGGCTTGCATGTTTTATTATTTACCGCGTTGATTCGGCTCGCACGTTTTGACACCGAAAATTCAATGAATTAAACGATGTCGGTGGAGAAGCCGAGAGAGAAGTAAATCTGTGTGTCGGGGAATTGGTTCACAATCTTGCGTTACAGTTCATCAAACCGTGGAGGTTGAATTTCTGCATGAACCATAACCCCGAAATCTCGGATTTACTTTTGACTGGGCAAGCACGAAACCGATTCGAATGATTCGACTCTCGGACCGTTCGCTTACCGACTGGAATTCTTACATAATGAATGTACAAAATAAAAGTCCTTACAATGCTCTCAAAAACAATAAATACAAATTACAAATGGCCGAATTCCAGTCGACTCGCGTTCGGTTATTATTCCACTCTAACTCACCGTGAGTTTAGGGAAAAGACCGAAGAACTGAAATTCAATGGACGCTCTTACTGAATAGGGCGTTGGACCCTGTGAGTGTTGATTAGGGCGTTGGACCCTGTGATCGATGATTAGGGTGTTGAACCCTAATATTATTCGGCCTAGGGATCAGGCTCGACCCGTATGGCAAACAGGTGCGGAAAGATAACACGTAACATGTTAATAACAGACAAGGTGTTTGTTATTGTCGAGTGTACGTGTTTTAACAAGTTTATTGATCCGGGGTATTTTGGCATGCAAATTCTACCCTAGACAAACAAGCACGTGCCAATGTTTTAGCATTCGGCTTTGGTTTGAGAACCTGACATGTCGGGTATCCGTAGTCAAGTTTCGAGTGTGTGGATTGTTTTTACAGTGATTCGGTGTTGTGACACTGAATTACCACTGAATTAGCCCAACTCGTGTTTTGACTCTAGATTTGGAACCTAGAGTTCCACCTAACCATTTTCTTGCATTTGGTTAAGTCGAGTGAAATGATTAGTCAGTTAATTGTAATTTTGATACAGAGTACCCAACTGACACTTTAAACTGAGCTAGGATGTCGGCAAATCACAAAATGATGTTCTTGCCCTTGATTTGAAAATTTGTTTTTAGAAAAGGAGAACAACACAATATGGATTTGAAAGTATGAGGGTTTTGAAAAGGGCATTAACACCGTTTTGTAATTCGTCGACGCGAGTTACAAATTAATGTCCAATTCATGCAAAGTTGTTTAAATTGAATGAATTAACCGTGTGAACGTCCCGATTAACCCGTTCGTGGAATTAATGCTTAAGGTTATCGCGGAATGCATTAATTGTGAAAACGATTCGTGATTCGACGACCAAGACGGTTTCGTAAGGATCGAGGATATTTGGTCCAATGACCGAAACTACCCTCGTAACCGAATGGACCCGAATCCGTCATTGATACCTGAATCCATGCATGCTTTGTTTTGAAAAGTCATTTTCATGCGATATTGCGACAATAATGTAAATTGCAAATTACATGAAAGCCGAGAACCGACTCAGAACGGGAAGAGGAATCCTCATGCCACCCGTACGAGCCTAAGAGGCTCTCGGTTACTTCTCCTTGGAGATAGCCAAGAGGTCTCATGGCCCGAATGGGATTCCACGAGGTTTCCCCATCTCGTTTTGAATCATTTCTCGCATGCTTAAACGATAAACATGATAAATGACACGATTAAATGAAAGTCGGTATTGCCATGACTTGACTAACGCATTCGAACATGCAAACATGCACAAACAAGTTATTTAAGGAATAGATAAAACAATACCGACTTCACGCACGTAAGAAAACACGAGAAAACTCGGGAATCAAGCTTGGATCGGGCTAAGAAGGCCGATCTTAACCCGAGGAAAGCAAGCCAAGCCTCGGTCACCTCTTCTTGAGCAAACCCGAGAGCTCTTTTGCTTATTTCGGGTCGGGAAGGTCTTCCGAGGGTCGATCCAAACGTTTCCCGACATGCTAACATGTTATATGATGATGAACATGCATAATATAACAAGAAAGTGTATAAAAATTAAGTCTTGCAAGTTAAACATGCATAAAACGCCATATTACTCCATAGCCATGCAAATAATGTAAAAAGCCCTAACTCCTCTAAGTCAAGAGTGATTTACCTAGCCTCGGGATACGAGGAAAGAGTCGGGGAAGTGTTCGAGAGTCGGGTGACTCGGTTGAACGCTTGGAAGAGTGCTCGGGTGCAAGGGCATGCACGTTGGGGGAGCTAGGTGCACGGGGCGTGCGGCTGGAGTGCACGGGAGGCGCGCGGGCGCGCGGCTGTGCACGCGGCTGGACGCGCGGGCGCGCTGGGCGAGTGGCGGGGAGCGCAGCTGTGCGAGCGGGCGCGCTGGGCGTGCGGCTGTGCGCGAGGGCGTTCTGCTGTGCGCGCGGGCGCGCTGCTAGACGCGCGAGCGTGCGGCTACGGGTGCACTGTTCACTCGAGAGCATGATCTTAGCCCGAAATGAGGAAATCAACCTGAAATGATGAGCAAATGACTTCAAACCAAAAATCTAAGTTCATGAATGAACTCCTTGAGTCCAAAACATGTGGTCCATGGAGTTTGAGAAGTTTTGAACTGAAGTCGGGATGATGAACATCGGCTTCCGACTTAAGAAACTCAAAGCTTTCTTCGGGTTTGCTTCGGTTTTTCTCTCTTGATTTTGGAGTGTTGAAGCTTGCTGGTTTTGGCTATGGAGTTGAGAGCTTTTCTTGAGGGAGAAAGCTTGGAGAAAGTGTGCAAGATGAGAAGTGATTATCTTAATCACTTTTGGGCCATTTATAGGCAAAGCTAATGGGTAATTAAGCAAAAGTAAGCACACTTAAGACTCCCATTAGCAAATTTCGGTTTGCCTAATGAGGACGAGGATGAATGTGGACCAAGTGTTCTTGATTAAGATGATCCAAGAGCATTTATGAGCATTGATGAGTATTGAGTGTTGTCTTCAACCTCTCCAAGATATTTTGGCTAAGAGAGGGCAAGTTGGCTTCTTGCATTGAAGAAAAAGAAGAAGCTTCTAGAGCAAAGGGTGACTCATCTTGGGTAGCCCGTGGGTGCCACGACCGAAGAGGAGAAACCGGAAAAAAGCTCGGGTCTCGATTGATCGTGCATTCGAGGCTCGTGGTTCGAACCGAATGTTGAATTATCGATATACGCAAGGAAACGGGTTTAAAGAGTCCGAGATTGGCATTTTCCGTGAGAAATTGCCAAATGTCTGTATGAGGCTCCGAAGCCGGTTTGCTCCTTTTAGGCATTCAGAGCGAGGTTGCCTACTTCTGACAGCATATCTTGTATCTGCATCCCACGTCGGTCATTTTGACATAAATTGTCAAATTACGTGGGCAGTTGTCCCTTAAGTCGGTAAATGCAAATATGGAGCCGGAGATATCTTAGGAGGCCGAAACTGGATTTCTCAGATTGCTTTCTGAGTTTCTTGGGCGATCCGGAGATCACTGTGATCTCTGTTTGCCGAGATTGGGCCTCTAAGGATATGAAAAGTGCATCTGAGACCCTTAAAGTATTGCTCGAGCGGTCTAGATGAGTTGTGTGATTCATTCCGACGATTCCACATTGAGCCTTGAGAAGGCTAGCATTGCGTAAGGTAAGCATCCGGCGTCAAGTTTCCCCAAAGAGGACCTCCGGATATGGATTTTCACTGAAAATGGCCTTTTGTGCTCCTCGGAGGTTACTCGAGAAACCGTGAAGGGTTTTGCTATCTGTTTTGCCCAATTGCGAATGTCCGCTGGAGTTTTCAGGGCAATGTAGTGTGAACTTCGTTTGCCGTAATTCCATCAGACCAGTCTCCGGTTACGTTCTTCCGAAGAGGGGTATGCCCGTTTTGTCGCTCGGAAGTCATTCAGGGTGTCTGTATGGCTTCTAAAAGACAATATGAAGCACTGTTCGTGCTCTGTATGATTGAGGGGCATGGCCGCATCTGATATTTGGAATTAACTTTTCTCCGAGAAACCGGCATTTTTGGACTTCCACTGAAAAGTTGTCTGTATACAGAAAGTTGTTCTGTATAGAGCAGATGATTTGCAAAATGCCTTTGGGGACACTTTTCATCTGTTTGGCATTGGAGTGGATTTTTGGAGTCCAATATTGGCTATCTTCCGATGATCGAGCGAACTATCGGAAAATAGAACTGTCCGTGATATACTGAAAATGCCGGTTTTGGATATTGCTGAGCTCTCTAGTCACTCTGTTGCTCCTTGATGACCCCTGGAGTCCTTCTGTCATATGCATGTGTCATTTGCCGGATTTTGCCGACTTGAGGATGAATAGTGATTTCTTGCTCTGTTAAGCCGTTTTCTGTATTCTGCTCAAGTCGTTATATGGACCATTGCTGATATCGTTGTTTGGAAAGGTGAGCCAAAATGGGGTGCTGACAATCCATCCATCACACCCATCACCCATCCTCTTGCTTCCCCTACACTCCATTTGACATTTTCCCCTCCTTAATCCCTTCTTGAAATTTCGGCAGCCCCCACTTACCCATCTAACCGCGATTAACTTCATCAAAGCACACCATTAAGCTAGCCTATAAGTTCCCATCCATCATTAACCTTAATCACTTCTCCATTCTCATTCTCTCTCAAGCCAATCTCTCTCCAAAAACCTCTCAAACTTCAGCCCTTTCCCCCTTTTCGTCCAGCCCTTTGCCAAGGCCAAAACCGGCCAAAATCATCGGAAAACCACCCGATATTCCGGCAACCACCCGACCCGACTTAAACCAAAAATCACCAAACCCCCTATACTACATATTTTCCACCCCCTAAGTCCATTTCCAGTCTGACCGTACGAAGAATCGGCTCCCAAGAATGCTAGCCGGGTGCAACCGTGACCTCCACACGTGCCATTTCGCTCCACGACTTTGCCGAGTCATGCCATCATGTTCAAAGGGTTCCTCATAACCCTCACCCTCCCCCGTGAAGAGGTGGTCACGATCCGAGGGCCGATCCACTGTGCACAACCTCCATTCCATCCGCTAGTCCCTTACCGGGTCCCCCTTTTTTTTTACCGAGTTTATTCTCATTGTTTCGGGTTCGTCCAGGCCTCGGCACGTTCGGGATTGTCCACGGACGTCTAGATCTGCCCCTTAGGAGTCCAACGAGCCCTATCTCGCACCGTACCGTGACCGGAGCTAGCGTACCGGCCCCGTTCTTCCCGAGCTGCCGCGGCTGCCACCTGTCGGGCCCCTCTACCCGTAGCCTTCAACCGAGTCTTGCGACTCTCAAGGCCACTTCCCCGACTCTTCCCCTCGTGCATCGAGGCTCGGTAACACCTCTTTACAACTTAGAGAGGCTAGGATCCTTGATATTCGTTTACATGAAACGTTAATATGGCTTAAAGAGGTCGGAATGCATGAAAGTTCACTTTTTTCATTTGGATCTGTGATTCCCATGCACTCCCATACAACGTACGTCCGTTATTTCCGTACGTATATCCTTGCCATGTCCGTATGATGCTCGAGCTTGCGTGCAATGATGGGAAACGGCTCGGATCCGGACGGGAGAGGCCCTCCTTGGCTACGGTTGAGCCACGGGACTCACGGCCTAGTCTCTAGGGAGAGACCCGTGAGCTCCCTTGGCCTATCCGGGGCTATGGTGGCTTCCCCTTTCCCGAATCGAGTCTATTCCTATGTCCCTATACCATTAGCCACACGTAACACATTAGTATGACGGGAAATGTTCCGAATCGGAGTCGAAGAAACTCTCTCGACTCGCGTGAGTCATGGAAGCTCACGGCCTCCCATGAAGGAATGTGGCCGAGAGCTTCCTTGGACCACACGAGTCCGGAAAGCTTTCTTCCACCTCGAGACGGGCTGATTCCCGTGTTTTATCCATTTGGATATTAGTTGAGTCGATGCCGTCTTCGTTGTTTTCGCTTAAATACCTCGTTCGTGCGTGTTTGTATGATTTTACGTGATTATAATCATGGCGGTATCGAGATAACTAAAACATGTATTATTATCGTGATTGACGTGTTGTGTATGCAAGGAACGATTAGAATCGGTGCGGGAGATCGCTTAAAATCCGAGACGAGTCAAGGGTCACTCGGCCCCTTCCTTCGGGAAGTGGCCGAGAGTCCCCAGACTCCTCCCGGGTTTAAGGCGACCTCCCTAATCTTTTCGGATCGTCCCTTGGAATTGGGTGTCTTAATGTTCGGGTCTTATCATTAGTTATGTGGTAGTTACATGATCGACGCGTTGGTTTCGGATAATTACTCACCGAATTCATAATGTCCACAATATAAGGTCACCACCACCGAATAATTTCACAAACGGGAGAAACGGGACGCGTCATTCGACTAATTAAATCGCTCGTACCAAATAATTGGGTAAATTGATTATTAATTCGTAAACGCATCGATGGTTCACGGAACGGCGGGAATGCCCTTTTCCTTAAAAAGAACTCACAATTTCAAAGCACCGAGGCGTGCAACACGACTAGAATTGACGTCTAACGAATACTCGCGAGCTACGACACAAGTCCGGGCCCGATTTGAGGCAGCTCGAGTCGGGACACGCGAGTCCTCCTTAGACTCCTTCGTGTCACACGGTCCTCAATTTGTACACGAATCTCACACGTCTTATCATTCAAGGGCATAATCGTCATTCCGTGACTCACCGATACCCTAGGCTTTAGGGAGTTGGAAACACCTAGAACTATGAACGAGAAAGGACAACCCGTTCGGGTGCGAGTTTCATTCGCACAGCCCATTTCGTTCATTTTCGGCATTTCTTTCTTCCTATCGTAGATTCGGTGGGGAGCATCTTATTTCAGTTGCAAAACACGAAAAACTGGATTAATCATACATTTGGCTTAATCAAACATTAGATAATGGTTAGGAGGAATACTAGATTCCAAATTTAGAGTCAAAACACGATTTTGGCTAATTCGGTGAAACCGCAGTGTCACCTCACTGAATAAGAGTCTTAAAACAAATACACACATGTAATTGGCTTAGAACCCTATTCTAGTCCCCCATCTATGTTTGCCTAGGTTAGATACATTGTTTGTTAATCAACCCCGGTTAATAATTGATTAAATCATGTACACTCGACTTAATACACCACCTGTCTGTATTCATCGGTATTTGTCAGTTATTGTCTGTTTTTCATCAGTTTTATCATTTTTCTCCTGTTTTCCATTTGTCCTTGCTAATTTGTTGCGGTTCGGGCCTGAGCCCACAGGTTACGCATTGCACGGGGTTCAATGCCCCAAACCACCGAACATAAGGTCCAACGCCTCTTAATTCACTGAGCGCGTGCAACCCGAGTGCGGAATGGGATCTAGCCTCGATTCACCATCATACTCCGAATATGGCCTATGTGGAAGGCGATTTGGATTGGAAGCGTGAAACGGGTTTAGATATCACCCGGGAGCTCGATCGGTCTAACGGTTACGGTGGGAATCAACCGGTTCTCCTGCAAACCATTGGATCGATCGGACCCGACCCCCGGCTCCTTGAGCTCGCGTTGCCTTAATTTATTTATCGATTATTTAAAACACACAGTGAGCCGGAGCGGAATATTGGCCCAATGCAAACCGATCGGGATCCATTTACTTATTCAGTTATACTTTGTAATCATTCGAGAGAACATTGTGAGGACTTTATTTGTATACTCATTCATTCACTTGTAAGGATCCCCGATCGGCGAGCGAGAGGTCCGAGTGTCGAGTCGGTTCAGTCGGTCTATCATCACCAAAGGACGAGTAAGCTCCAATAATCGTGGTCTCGGTTCGCGCAGGGAATCGACCATCACGATTCGATGAACTGTAACGCTAAGATAGTGAACCGATTCCTCGACGCACAAGTCTACTCATCCTTCGAATTCTTAACCCAACTCGATCAATTCACCGACTTTACGGTGTCAAAACGGGCGAGTCAGGTGCAACCCTAAATCACGCGGTAAATAAACAAAACGGCAAGCCTAGCAAGCTAGAGTACCAAAAGGGCGTGCGGGATATAGGCCCGCACGTAACAGAACCCCCGAATTTAGAATTTTCGGTTCCGCACGACCATTGCCTTAGCATTAGGTGTACCTCGTACCCCTAGACCCGGGTGACTCAACGACCCTTGACCTATGGGTCGTAAACAGTAAGTGGCGACTCCTTCTCACGTGCGTCCGTCGCGCGTCCCCACGGGAAGGTGGATACTCCCCAAGCCGCGTTGCATAGGCCCCGCGCATGCGTGCCCCGACGAGATGAAGTTCGGGTGCTCACACACTCAATCACACGTGTTTCACTCGGCCAACAAGGATAGAACCTTCGCTTTGATCCCAAATGATAAGCTCACGAACCAGAACTGGGTAAGAAAGAAGGGTGGATGGTAGAACTAACAAAACTCACTCGATAAGATGACTCGCCACGAGTAAGAAAAGTCGGGTTGATTCGCCACGCTCAAGGAAGAACGATAAGAATCGAGGTTTTCGCTACTAAACAAAGGACTTGTTTAGATAAGAAAAATAGAGGAAACGCTCTAGGCAATTTCATTCAAATATTCATCAAAGTTTGTCTTCTTCTCTTACAATAGGTGCATATTTATATAGAGGGAAGACACCCCTCTTAACTCTAGAATAGGAAACTGATATCTAATATTCTCCAGATTACTTTCCTAAAATATAATAAGCAAACAATCTAAAATAGGAAACTTAAGATTACTGACTCAAGCTAATATAAGAAATAATATATAATTAAAGGAAACTATATCATAGCAATATAAGAAACTTAATATCTAATTAAGCTAAATTCTTATTCTGGAGTCTTCCAGAATGCGTGTCTGGTCCCGAAAATTCGAAAACATGTTGGGCTGCAATCTAAAGCACATCATCCCCTCTCGGTTGGAAAAAGACGCGTCCTCGAGTCTTCGTCAATCTTCTGCTGGTCTTCATGTATGCGTTTCGGTTCTTTTTAGCTTGCCACTTAATGATCAACTTTTCTGTACGAACCCTCTCTTGTAATTCCTCATAGATCAGATTCTTTGTTCTTCCTCGCCAATCAACTCTCTGGCTGGATTGCCCCTTCCTCAGTGGAGTCATGTGCGCTTCAGGTAGCTCAGGTTTCACTTGATGAAAAACCATCGATAGATCTTCAATAGCAAATTCTTCCTGAAGTTCCTCTTGGGCTGAGCTTAAAATGGGTTCCTCTAGGACTTGCTTTGGAGAGTTTGAAATCAGAACCTTCGAAATGTTCTCCAAGCACTCCCACTGTTCTTCCAACTTTAATTCCGAACTCACAACTGGCTGAACCTTGAGCTTCTCACCCTCATCAGCATATTTCACTTTCTCCTCACTCGTAACTCCACAAACATCTAAAATGGCCTCTTCAACTTCACTTTCGACAAGGTGAGGGTTCTGGATGGTCACCTCTCGCCAATTGGAGAATTCAGAGGTAAAGTGCCTGAATCCATGAAATTCAAGGCACTTAATGTCCTGGCACCAAACAGGGGGTTGTGGATCGACCTCCTGCTCCTTCACCTTGGCCAACTCAGCTTGAGACTTGAGCGAGCCCTCAACTTCCTTTCATGGCTCGTTCCACCTTGAGGGACCCTTGGGGTGTGGATCCAGCAATCACTGGCTTCAGGTTGAACACTCTTGGCGTAGTTAGTTGGCCATGTTTCCGCTGCCTTCGTACCTTAATGACCAGCTTTATGACATCCTCTAGGGACACAAAAGGCTTTCGTTCGAACATATCTGCAATCCCCTTATTCAGACCTCCTAAGAAACGCGCAATGGTGGTCTCTTGAGACTCACGCAGCTCACTTCCCACTGTCAGCAGCTTGAATTCCTTAACATAATCTTCTATGGACATACCACACTGCCTAATACTTTGCAATTGAAGATAAAGCTGTTGCTTGTAGTACTTAGGCACAAATCTTCTATGCATAAGTCTCTTCATCTCCCACCAACTACGAATCTCATTCTCGCCATCTCTCCTTCGTCGTGCTTTTATGTTTTCCCACCAGAGATTCGCATAATCGGTGAACTCGAGGGCAGCAAACTGACACTTTTGGGTTTCGGAGTACTCATAGTATTCGAACACCTTATCGACACGCTGGACCCACTCGAGGTACTCTTCAGGGGAACTCGTGCCTTTGAATTGCGGAATCTTCAACTTGAGGTTGTTACCGACGCCCCTTTGCTCCTGTCGTGGAACCGGCTGCTCTTCTTCATCAGGTAGTTCATCTTCCCAGTCAGCATCATCTTCCACTTGAACATTCCGTCTGGGAACTCGATGTGCACTTGGTACAGTAGCACGTGCCAAGGCCATTCGCTCAACAACTTGGGTCAGTTTATCAAGACGTGCAGAAAGTTCGTCTTGCCCCTGATGGAACCCAAGGAACTGGGCTTGGTCGAGTGTGAGTCCCCTTGGAACCTCATGGACGTTTTCCTCATCCATTGCGTTCCTTAGAATGATTCCTCACTAAACACTCGTATGTACACTCCCTCATGTGTTTCAATCAGCCAACAAGAACAGAACCTTCGCTTTGATACCAAATGATAGGCTCACGAACCAGAACTGGGTAAGAAAGAAGGGTGGATGGTAGAACCAACAGAACTCACTCGATAAGATGACTCGCCACGAGTAAGAAAAGTCGGGTTGATTCGCCATGCTCAAGGAAGAACGATAAGAATCGCGGTTTTCGCCACTAAACAAGGGACTTGTTTAGATAAGAAAATAGAGGAAACGCTCTAGGCAATTTCATTCAAATATTCATCAAAGTCTGTCTTCCTCTCTTTACAATAAGGTGCATATTTATATAGAGGGAAGACACCCCCTTGACTTTAGAATAGGAAACTGTTATCTAATCTCATCCAGATTACTTTCCTAAAATAGAATAAGGTAATAATATGAAATAAGAAACTTAAGATTACTGACTGAAGCTAACATAAAAAATAATATCTAATTAAGGGAAACTATATCATAGCAATAAAGAAACTTAATATCTAAATAAGCTAAATTCTTGTTCTAGAGTCTTCTAAAATGCGTGTCTGGTCCCGAAAATTCGAATACATGTTGGGCTGCAATCTGAAGCACATCATCCCCTCTCGGTTGGAAAAAGACTCGACCTCGAGTCTTCGTCGATGTTCTCCTAGTCTTGATTTGTGCGTTTCGCCGCTTCTTAACTTGCCACTTCAACAACATCTTTTCTTTGAGAACTCTTTCTAGAAATTCTTCATAAATTGACTGCTTTGTTTTTCCACGCCGGCCAACTCGTTGCCTGAACTGTTGCTTCCTCGGTGGAGTCGTATATGCTTTGGCAAATTTTGCCTCGATTGGATGAAACACCATCGACGAATCTTTGATAGCAATTACTTCTCGAAGTTCCACTTGGCCTGGGTCTAAAAACAGTTTAGCTTGGACTTTCTCTTCAGAGTTTGAAATTAGTTCATCCCGAAGAATCTTGTTAATCAATAAATCCTTCTCGACCGGAACATTATTATCTTGTGACGCTTGAGCTGCTTCATTCTTGGACTCCACTTCTTCTTCTTTAAATTTGTCACCCTTCTTTCTTATCAAGTTCTGGTTCGTGAGCCTATCATTTGGTAGCACATGCATGGTTACATAACATACATGTATATAATATACCATAATTTGTTGCTGGATCTTTAAATGTATATAATATACCACAATTTGTGACTGGATCTTTATCTTTATGACAAAAAAACGAAAAAGTGAAAAAGTGAAAATCAGATAGAGATAAGTGTAGAATGGGCCAAGTGGCCTCATCTTCAGCAGCCCCTTTTCTTCCCCCCGCCTTTGACCATCTTTGACCACCGTTTTTCTCCTTTTCTTCCTTATTTAAGCCATACGCTCCCTTGCTCTATCCCTTGACTAAGGGAAAACGAAAATGAACCAGAAGAGAGAGAGAGAGAGAGATAAGTGAGCTGAGTTGAGGAAATCTTTGGAGAAGAAGAAGGGGGAAGAAGACTAAGTTGAAGTATAGATTAGTAAGTTAATTGTCTTTGGTTTAAACATTCATATTCACTACATTAGGTATAGTTTGGTGACTCTTCTTGCATTCATCTTAGCTGTTCAAGGTTGAGAAGCGTGGTTGCTATAATTTAGGTAGTTTCCATAGCTGATGTAGATTGAGTTTGATATATTCGGAGTTAGTTTTATTTTGTGTTAGGATGAGTTTGGTCACCCATACGAGCTGAATAATTCGGTTGACAAGCGGGGAACAAATTCCTGATTGAATTAGTAGGTTTCTAATATGAGCGGAAATGGATCGAATTAATAGAAATTTGTGTGCTCTTTTGGCTAAGTTGACTTGCTGTAAATGAGAACAGAGCATGAATGAATCTGATTTGAAATTTATCATGCATTATAATGATATCATGTGATGAATTGATTGACTAAGCTCTTGTTTATTTGTATTTTGAAACCAAAGAAGTACTTAGAATTCCATGCACTCTTCTTGAATTGGACTGATCAAATTGGTCATCCATTTGATATAAATTGCAACATATCCTAAGTTGATATAAATTGAGGAATACATGTGCATATCATTTTGCATTGTTCCCTATTAAGAGAGTTAGGTAGAAATCGAAAGAGATAGGGAATGAGCATTGTTAATTATAAACGTCTTACATTATAGCTATATCAATGAAGTAACACGGTGATTTAATTGGCGCATATTTTCACTCTTATTTAGTATATTATCTAATCTTTGTGCTTGAACTGAATAGGGGCTGGGGAGACTGAGGTTATACCTCCGGAAGGCTCGACTCATTAAGTTGTCATTTCAGGGGTCTTCGTGAGTACTTTCTTCCATCGTAAAATGATAATAAATATATATATGTACAGTTATAGAGGAGATGGTGGTTGAATGATTGCTGAACATAGTTGATTTGTATATTGAGTATGCTTGTGATTGTTTGACTATAGCCATGGGACCGTTGGACCCGGCGGATTATAAAAGGGGCCTGATCGGCCGCTGGACCCGGCGGAATATAAACTGGGGCCCGATCGGCCGCCGAACCCGGCGGAATATAAATAGGGACTTGATCGGCCGCTGGACCCGGCGGAATACAAATAGGGGCCTGATCGGCCGCTGAACCCGGCGGAATATAAACAAGGGCTTGATCGGCCGCTGGACCGGCGGAATATAAATGAAGGTTAACTCTTACCGCTAGAGGTTAATAGGCGGCCCCCGCTTATAAGATTTGATATGTGAATAAGCAGATAATTTCTTCGAGATATGCGGGGTCACGGTACCGTCAGAACTTGTCGCAAGGCAATGCGACCCATGGCTATATTATTGTTGTTTGGATTTGGTTGCCATATGAGTTGTGTGGAAGTATAATCTTGGTATTGGATTCTATATCTGGTGGAATATGTACATAAATAGATATATGATTGATTGTGCTGAATTGTGATGTTAACATATTAGTTCATTTTACGTTGGAATATAGTACTCACTGAGATGCAGCTCATCCTCTGCATACATTTTTCCAGATGAGCTAGAAGCTAGACTAGCCACACAGGAGGACTTTTGGATAACGGGGATCAACACGAAGGATTTTTGGCAAGTAGGCCCACCCATAGAATAGGTAGTAAGTTCTTGTAAAATGTTATAGTTATGTTACGACCTGAAACTTTCGTTTAGTTGTGTTGTGAGATGGTTGCGACTGAGTACTCTCTTTAACGTTTTATGCATATATCAGAATTAGTTAGATTTGTATAGAGCTTGCTTGGTTGGTTTAATGTGTTAGGAGTTATGGAAACAGATTATACATATATGAGCTGCGTAAATGACAATGGATATTAAGGAATAGAGAGGAAACTCTGCTATATGTTTCGGGTCGTGACAAGTAGTCCGGAAGAGGCTAAAGAACTTCAGAGGCAAGTTGAGAAGCTATTGGCCAAAGGACATGTTCGAGAAAGTATGAGCCCATGCGCTGTCCATGTTCTGCTCGTTCCAAAGAAAGACGGGACTTGGAGGATGTGTGTCGATTGTCGAGCTGTGAACTAGATCACGGTAAAATATCGACATCCCATTCCTCGATTAGATGACATGTTGGATGAATTGCACGGTTCCGTTATATTTTCTAAGATTGATTTGAAGAGTGGGTACCACTAGATTCGAATGAAAGAAGGTGATGAATGGAAAACAACTTTTAAAACCAAGCATGGATTGTATGAGTGGACGGTAATGCCATTTGGTTTAACTAATGCACCCAGCACTTTTATGCGTCTTATGAATCATGTTTTGCGTGCTTACATTGGGAAATTTGTGGTTGTCTATTTTGATGACATTCTGATATATAGCAAGAGTTTGGATGACCATGTTGAACATTTGAGATGTGTCCTTGAGTCATTAAGACGTGAGAAGCTGTATGCTAATCTTAAGAAGTGTAGCTTTTGGTTGGATAGAGTTGTTTTTTTTGGTTTCATTGTTAGTTCCAGGGGCGTAGAGGTCGATGAAGAGAAGGTAATGGCAATCAAGAATTGGCCTACACCTACCACTATCGCTGAAGTGAGGAGTTTCCACGGCCTAGCGGGATTCTATCGAAGGTTCATGCCGAACTTCAGTACCATTGCTGCTTCTTTGACAGAAATCATCAAGAAGGATGTTGGGTTCAAGTGGGGAGAAGAGCAAGAGAAGGCTTTCAATGCATTAAAAGAAAAGCTAAGTTCAGCTCCATTGCTACTTATACCAAATTTCTCTAAACCTTTTGAAATCGAATGTGATGCTTCTGGAATTGGTGTAGGTGCTGTATTTATGCAAGACCGGAGGCCCATTGCCAATTTTAGTGAGAAGCTTAAAGGGGCTGCTCTGAACTACTTTACCTACGACAAGGAGTTATATGCGTTGGTGAGAGCATTGGAGACGTGGCAGCATGATGCAAATCGTAGCACGACTTCAAGGGATCCAGTTCAAGTTCCAATTGGACCGATTACGCGAGCACGAGCAAAGAAGTTTAAAGATGAACTCAACGGCCTGGTTCAAGAGGTTTGGGCTCAAGCAAATTCGTGGAGGCCTATTGGACATGAATCACGTTGTCAGCACCCCATTTTGGTCCACCGGCTTCCCACACGAGGATTCCCGACCGAAGCCCGAGACACTATTCATCGCCCGGCAATCAGAGGCAAATATGCGGGCACGGGGTCATGAGTAACAGGAGAAGAGCTAGGTCACTGAGAAAAGCAAAGGAAAGCTTTCGGAAGAACGAATGGACAAAGAACCCCGAAAACGGCAGAGCTGGCACTGTGGCACTATTCTTCAATGAGTCACCGAAGCACCGAAAGGTGTCCGATATGGGGGTTCAAAAATCCCCCTCAGTGCCAAAGTGACCAATGACGCGTCCGGGCGCATTTTCGGGACATCCTGCTTAAGCTGGGACACCCCGATCCCCCACGGACGCCTTTTCTGACAGAGCTCCCGGGGTTCGCTCCACTGACAAACAAACGGCCCCTCGAAACGGGTCTACAGGGCCAACGGTCCCCGACCGAGGACAACGGTCCCCGACCGAGGACAACGGGCCAACGATCCCCCCATGGGGAAAAGGGCCGCCAAGAACGAATGCAAGGATGCACAGAGATCAATCGGAGGTCGAAGGGCATTAAATTCCACTCCGAACGTCCGAACGAGGCAAAATCGATTCTTGAGGCGTCGAGTCGCCCGAACGTTCGTCCACGCGACGTATGGCGATATTGGGTTCGTTCAAATCCTCGTAGTTCAAGCATTCCAAATCTTCAAATTAATTGGACATCGGAGGACGGATGCGCGTTCAATTAAGTTTCAAGCGTTCCCCGGCTTTTCCCTCAACCGAATGGGACCCACAGCCTAGCCAAGCCAAGCCATCAAGCCGCGGCTCAACCCCAAGCCACGGCTCAACCCTCGGCTCGAATTGACAGCCCCAAGCCGCGGCTCAAGCCCCCATGGCCGGCGGCTCCAAGCCCTCCCCTCCACAAATTCAAATTTTGGCTCTTACACCCATCACCTCCTCTCACATCTATCAACTCCCATCACCCATCCATCACACCCATCACCCCTCTTGCTTCCCCTACACTCTACAAGACACAAACCCCTCCCTAATCTTCCCTCCAATTTCGGCAGCCCTAGCTTAGGATTCAAAACCGCAATTAACCTCCTCTAATCATCCCGTTAGCCATCCCTATAAAGCCACCAACGTCATTAGTTCTAATTACTTCTTGAATTTCTCGCTCTCTCAAGCCAATCTCTCTCAAGAATTCTCTCAAACCTCAGCCCATCCCCTCACTTCCGTCCACCCCGTGCCAAGGCCGAAACCGGCTAAAATCGCCGGAAAACCACCCGGTATTCCGGTAACCACCCGACCCGACTTAACCCAAAAATTCTCAAACTTCATAACCTACATATTTCCTACCCCCTAAGTCCATTTCCGGACTTGGATTTTCGATTTGAGGTCCCCAAGACCCCGTTCCAGCCGAAATTGCAATCGGGTCCCGAGACCCTCACCGCGCGCACCGAACACTCACGGCGTGCCATTTCATCCCACGACCTCGGAGAGTCGTGCCATCACATTTAAAGGGTTCCTCACAACCCTCACCCTCTCTCGTGGAGAGGTGGTCACGATCCGAGGGTCGATCAACCGTGCACGACCTCCATTCGGCCCATTTTCGCTAACCAGTTTTCTGTGTTTTCACTGGAACTTCTCTCATCATTTCCGACTTATTCAGGGTTCGGCACGCTCGGAGCTTTCCGTGCCCACCTAGATCTGCCTCTTAGGAGTCCAACAAGCCCAACCTTGCACCGTTCCGTGGTCGGAGCGAGCGTGCCAAGCCGTTTTCCCGCGGTTGCCGCAGCTGCGCCTACCCGGGTCGCCTACTGCCCTTCGCCCTAACCGAGTCTTCCGACTCTCAAAGACCACTTCCCCGACTCTTTTCCTCATGCACGAGGCTAGGTAACATCCCTTTACAACTTAGAAGAGTTAGGACTTTCTATCTTTACTTGTATGAAGTGTTTATACGTTTTAAAAGTCGGTGTGCATGCAAGATTTCATTTTTCTTTAGATCCGAACTTGCTATGCATCCTCATGCAACGTACGTATTCCATCTTGTTATTCTACGTCTATATGATCGTGTAAACGTGCATGTATACGTGATGTGGTCCGAATCTAGGGGAATGAAACGGATATAGACTCGATGGAGCCACGGAACCTCCCGGCCGAGCCTCATAGGTGATGGGCCGTGAGCCTCCTTGGCTCCTTCGAGTCCACAACCGCTTCATTCTCTCGGATTAGACCATCTCCACGTTCGGGAAGGTCCTAACCGTGGCTAAGAGGTGTCTATCGAAGGGAATGGCTCGGAATCTAGGAGGGAGAGCCCTTAGATGGTTCGGTTATGTCTAAGGGGCTCACGGCCATACCCTTGCGATGGGTGACCCGTGAGGCTCCTTGGCCTAACCGAACCCCTAGGGCTCTTCTTTCTCCTTGATGCCGTGTATTTCCCATGTAATATCACTAAGACCGCCATGAAATAAATTAAGTTCATTCGTTAATTCCACAAATATGACTCGTTGTATGCTTTGTGTGTTTATTCATGTAAACCGTGATCGTGTTAGTCCCGATTTAGGGAAATATACATCTTTCTCATGTGCGGATTGTTTGATGCATGCAATGATCGGCTAGGAATGACACGAAAGACCCATCGAGATTCGAACCGGGTCAAGGAGCGTTCGGCCGATCACATTTGGGGATGGCCGAGCCCTCCTTCCATTCCTTGGAGTCTCGTTTGGTCTTTCCGTCCTTCCGAAGACGACCCTTGGAATTGTTTCTCTTTATCATATTCCCCTTTAATCATATCCTACATGATTATTATTTATTAGGCTTGCTAGATCCGGACGTCGCACGTCGGAACCGTAATTGCAACGTGAATCAATAATCACTGAAGGATTTCACAAATGGGAAAACGGGATGCGCATCATTCGGTTAACTAAGTCACATGGACTAAATAATCGGGTTAATTGATCCTTAATTGGTAAAGCGCATCGATGATTTACGGAATGGCGTGAATGCCCTTTTCCAATAAAATTCACAATTTCAAAATACCGAGATGCGTAACACGAATAGAATTGATGTCTAGGGAATACTCACGTGCCGTGACTCGAGTCCGGGCCCAATTTGAGGCGGCCCGAGTCGGGGTACGAGAGTCCTCCTTAGACTCCTTCGTGCAACACGATCTCCAATTTGTATACGAACACCACGATTTTATCATCCAAGGGCATAATCGTCATTCCGTGATTCACCGATACCTTAGGTTTAGGGAGTTGGAAACACCTAGAACTATGAATGAAAAAGGGCAACCCGTTCGGGTACGAGTTTCATTCGTGTGGCCCATTTCGTTCGTCTTCTGTGTTTCCTTCTTCCTATTGTAGATTCAGTGGGGATCATTTTATTTCAGTTACAAGATACGAACAACCGGATTAATCATGTACTTGACTTAAACAAACATTAGATAATGGATAGGTGGAATATTAGATTCCAATCTGGAGTCAAAACACGAGTTTAGCTAATTCAGTGAAACCGCAGTGACACTTAACTGAATAAGAGTCATAAAACAAACACACCCATGTAATCGGCTTAGAACCTTATCCTAGTCCGCCCTCTATGTTTGCCTAGGTTAGATGCATTGTTCGCCAATCAACCACGGGTAATAACTGATTAAGTCACATACATTCGACTTAATACACCACTTGTCTGTATTCACCGACGATTGTCGGTTGTTGTCTGTATTGTGTCAGTTTTATCAGTTTTCTTCTGTTTTGTCTTCGCATATGATGATTTATCGCGATTCGGGCCCGAGCCCATAGGTTACGTGTTACACGGGGTCCGATGCCCTAAACTACCGAACACGAGGTCCAACGCCTCCTAATTCACCGAGCGCGTGCAACCCGAGTGCGGAATGGGATCTAGCTTCGATTCACCGTCACACTCCGAATACGGCCTATGTGGAAGGCGGATTCGGATTGAGCGCGTGAAACGTGTTTAGATATCACCCGGGAGCTCGATTGGTCTGACGGTTACAGTGGGAACTAATCGGTTCTCCTGCAAACCACCGGTTCAATCGGACCCGACCCCCGGCTCCTTGAGCCCGCGTTGCCTTAATTTGTTTATCGGTTATTCAAACTACACGGTGAGCCGGAGCGGAATATTGACCCAATGCAAGCCGATCGGAATCCATTTATTTCATTCAGTTGTATTCTGTATTTATTCGAGCGTACATTGTGAGGATTTTATTTGTATATTCATTCGTGTACTTGTAAGGATTCCGATTGGTGGGCAGGAGGTCCGAGTGTCGAGTCGATTAAGTTGGTCTATCGTCGCCAAGGGATGAGCAAGTTTGAACAATGATGGTCTCGGTTCGCGCAGGGAATCGACCATCACGGTCCGAAGAACTGTAACGCTAAGATAGCGAACCGATCCCTTGACTCACAAGCCTACTTATCCTTCGGATTCTTGGCCCAACTCAATCGATTCATCGATTTTACGGTGTCAAAACGAGCGAGCCAAGTGCGACCTTAAATCACGCGGTAAATAAACAAAACGGCAAGCCTAGCAAGCTAGAGTACCGAAAGGGCGTGTGGGATATAGGCCCGCACGTAACAGAACCCCCGAATCCGGAATTCCGGTTCCGTACGACCATTGCCTTAGCATTTAGGTGTACCCCGTGCCCCTAGACCCAGGTAACTTGCCGGCCCTCGACCTTCGGGTCGTAAAATGGCAAGTGGCGACTCCTTCTCACATGCGTCCGTCGCGCGTCCCCGGGAAGGTGGACACTCCCAAGCCGCGTTTGCTTAGGCGCGCGCATGCGTGCCCCGACGAGATTAAATTCGGGTGCGCACAGCTTGGCGACTCCACTGGGGACACTTAGAGGGTTCGGGCTCGTTCCCGCTTGTTTGTTTGCTTGTCTATTTACCGCTTTCCGCATTTCCCGCTTATCTACTTTACGCATCTTATTTCCTGCACATGCATTGCACATCATACTAGATTCTTAGGGACCTTGTCCGACATCCCACGGGCACCAATATAGGAAGCTAGGTTAGTCAGAGGTTCCGAGTAAGGGAACGGATCGAGTCGGCTATGCCACCGAACCGGCCCCCAAAGATCCTCGCTCGATTTCAAGGAATTCACACCCTTGAGTCGGGAGCCCCCATCCCTAGTTAGCGGTTCTCCCAGTAGCACCGAAAACCATGCATACACAGGGACCGTCATGCTGGACCAATTTTTACCTCCATGCCGTCAACCGACCCAAAGTCAAGTCCTTGAGTCGGCCCGTAGTTTTTTTTTAGGACGGGCATTTTGTTGTTTTTATAAGAAAGAGCGATGTATACTGTAAAGAACACAACTATAGTTTATCTTTTCGCACTGCATACATTTTTTCGAAAAATCTAGGACATTACATTGATTTGATCCTAAAAATGTTAAGTCGACATCTCCCCCATCTAGGTAAGGATGGACCGCCCGGCTCCCGGTCTTAGGCTCGAAGCAATTACACCACCAAGGCAAGACATCATGCGCATCTGGAGGACTCTCCGACCAGTGGACCGCGCATTCATCCAGGACATCATCGGAGACGTGGTCATGCTCACCGAGACTCCGGTAGACTGGATCTTCTTGAGGACCGCTACCGAAGTTTGGGACCCCGAGCACGCAGTATTCAACTTCCAGGGTACAGAGTTAGCTCCTACGATCGAGGAGTACACGGCACTCATCCAGAGGCCCACACCCACGACCCAAGGCATATTCAGACCCAATCCGTTCACAACCGTCCAGGGTCAGCTCTCCGCTCTTCTCCGCATACCCGCTCAAGATATCCACGAGGAGCTCCATCAAAGGTGGGATCAAGGCATCCGGATTGCATGGCTCTCCGATTGGACGCTCCTCCACGCAATGACGCCTACTACGGCTTCTTATCAGCACGATGCTTGCCATGGATTCCTGCTCTTGGTCTTCGGTACCCTCCTGTTCCCGTACTCTCCGAACCTCATTGACGGGGCTATAGCCCAAGTCGTCCTCCAAGCGGTGGGAGGCCATAGTTATGTGGAGGCTCTATTAGCCGAGACCGTTCGGTCTCTTGACTATGTTAGGGAGGTTCGGCGCGGAAGGATGAGAGGATCCCCGCACTTGCTACAGATTTGGCTTCTAGCCCATATCCGCCCGTTCTGCTTGTCACATCCGTTCTCCTACATCGCCGACGAGCGCTCGTTGATCGAACGCTTGGCGCCGATCATCCCACCTCCCGAGCATAGCTTCTCGGAATGGAGGCGCTTTTGGCGCGAGCTGACACCCTCACGGTTCCTATGGGTCGCCCGATGGAATCCCGGCGGCCCCATGATCACGGGATGTCCCGGAATCGTTGGAGTTCCCCTCCTCAGTCATTTGGGGAGCACCCTCATATTTCCTGGCCGAGTAATCAGACAACTCGGCGGCCTACAGGACATTCCCGCCGAGGCGGACCGCCTACCTTTCCGCATCCAATGGGCCGACTCCACGTCCACGGCTCCCGATAGATTCCTACAGATTCGGGAGATCCGCCGTCAGCGGGATGCTAGCACCATACAGCGCCTGTATTTCCCCGAGCATCCTACCGACGAGGAGCGAGCATTTTCGGCCACCTCAGCGTACGTAGCCCAGTTCTACCCGCAAGGATCGACACCACTACAACGGCCTCAGGCCGCCCCGACTCCCCGCGCTACATCCACCCTCGCTCCCGAAGCCGAGAGTTCTATCCAAGCGGCCATGCACACGGAGCTACGGGCCGTCAGGGAGGAACGGGATAGGCTCCGTTGCGAGCTTGTCGACGCCCGCGCAGAGGTCGCCGACTACAGGGAGGTTCAAACACAGCTGACTCGAGCACGCGCCCGGGTCGCACACTTAGACCGGGAGATGGCCCGCTTGGACGCGGAGTTGGATCGAGTGCATAAGAGGGCGCGCAACCCCGCCCATCCTTAGGATTAGTAGGCGCACTCATTTTTGCCCTCACTCGGACCCACGCCACTTTCGAGCGGCCACCGAGCGCAAAGGGATGTCGGCTTTATGTTTATGTTCCTTTCCTTTCTTCCGATTGTTCTATTTTGTGAAAACCATGGAACCTGGAACTAATCAATGTAATGACATTAGTGTTTTGAAAGCTCATGCATCTCATACATTTTGTCATTTTACTTAATTCCGCACTTATCATTTGAGATATTGGTGTATGTCCTTACACATTCTTGGAATCTAGGTGATTACCACTGGCGTCACACCGCTACCCGACTCGTCAACGTCTCAGGATGGCGGAAGGAGATCACGTCGATATTTCCGAAGAAGTCAACCCTTCGGTCCCGACTCTCTCTCAACCACCGCAGACACACGCTCTACCACCTCTTACTCCTGCGGGCGTACTCCCGGCATACTCCGGCGCCCTTCCGACGCATCTCCCACCCCCGGCACCTTCAGGGGCGCCTCTCCCACCGGCCTCACCAACATCCGCCGCCACCAATGACCAAGCCCGCATTGCGGCCCTCGAGGGCACGGTCAACCAAATGGCCACTAATATGGCGGAACTGCTCGCCTTGCTCAGAGGACCTAACCGGGCCTCCTCGAGTTCTACTCCTCCCCCGGGACCAGGACCAACAGTCGATCCAACCCCGTGGGCTCCACCGACCCAAGCCCCGGAGAACGTTGAAGCTCCCGCACCACCAACGCTGTATACGTCCACGGCCCACCCCTTCACAAGTCAATTTCCGCCACCGCCGGCCCCTTCGGTAGTCCCTCTTCCACCGGCTGCCTTCCTGTCCGCGGAGCACATCTTGTTTGCACCTCCACCTGTTTCCATACCTGCTCCGGCTATGATCTACACGGCGCCCCCGCCGACGGTTTTCCCGGCAACCACCGCACCTGCTCCAACTCATCCTCAAGCCACGGAGCTCCCTCCTTATCCGACTCTGCAGCCTCACGTCGGCCCCTCCTACCAGGTACCGCCCCCCATAAACACCACCTTCCACGAACCGGGCACTCCGACCCATGCGGCCCAATTCGCCTCACCAATGCACTTCTTCCCCGAGGCCGACGCCGAACAAGAGCGTAGGCTGAAGCGAATGGAGGAAACGATACGGGCCCTGCAAGCGAACGACGCTCGTCCCGACGCCCTTTACGGTAACTGTAGCCTATTCCCGGGCATGCGTCTGCCCCCGAAGTTCAAGGTTCCAGAGTTCAAGACCTATGAAGGCACGACGGATCCGCGCCACCACCTCCGCCATTACCGAGGGAAGATGCTGCAGTTTTGGGAATACGAGGAGTTCGTCATCCACTCCTTCCAGGATAGCCTGTCAGGATCGGCCCTCGATTGGTTCATGTCACTGAAGGCTGAAGACATCCCAACGTGGGAGGACCTCTCCCGGAAGTTCACCGACCAGTACCGGTATTGTGCAGAAACGCCCCCCACCCTGTTGGAGCTAAGCACGAAAGAAATGGCGCGGGGCCAAAGGTTTGAGGAGTATGCCGCCAAGTGGCGTGCCCAAGCCGCGAAGCACATTCCCCCGATCAGCGAAGCACAACAGATCCAACTGTTCCACTCCACGCTGAGAGGAGTGTACTATTCACACCTGTTGGCGCACACTTCATCGTTCTCCGACCTCATCGAGGCCGGGAAAAAGCTGGATTTAGGGATCAAGCTCGGAAGAATGGAGGACCCCGCCAACAAGGGAGAGGAGTCGTCAAAGAAGGCTCCCGCGACGCCGTCATCTTCCACCGGGAGGAGAGCGAAGGAGGTCTCGGTCAACGCCGTCAATACGGCACGTCAGGCGCCACAACAATATCCGGTGAATCTCACAACCGCACCGACCACCGCTCCCACCTACTTTCCCCCACCTCCGCAGCATCAACTTCAATCGATCTACTATTCGGCCCCGCCGATCCCACCGTCGACAACCTCACAGTCATATGACCACTTTACGCCCGCCCCCGCTCAACCCTCTCAACCCACGCCCCCGGTGTCGAGAACTCCTCCACCGACGCAACAGAACCCCGCTTCGCAGGGTCAACAGGCCGGCGGTGCACCGAGCCGACCCCGCAAGCAATACTCGCCGCTGCCTGCTCCTCTCTCTCACATATATCGACAACTTTTGGCAGGAGATCAGATTCAACCGATATCCCCGGGTCCGAACTTCGACCCGTCCATCCAGGACCAATCCAAACGCTGCGAATACCATCAGGGCGCACCGGGGCACACCCTCGACAATTGTTGGAGGTTGAGGGACGAAATTCAGAGGAGGATCGACAGCAACCGACTCACTTTCAACGCCATCAGACCTCCAAACGTGCAAGCCAACCCCCTCCCGGACCATAGGCCGAATTCGGGACCATCCATCAACATGATCTCTGTATGCGTCTCGGAGAGGGACGAAGAAGCGCAAAGGAGCCCCCCTCCCTTTGTAATCAATTACACTCCCGAAGAACTCACGGTCGGGTTCACGGGACATGCGGCCTCACCGGTTCCATTCGTCGTTGACGTCCCCGCTCGGGAGCCGTATTCAGACAACAAGGTCCCCTGGGCCTACGAAGGAAGCATCGGGAGCGTTGAGCAGCAATTCAGTGTCATGGGGCTGACACGCTCGGGACGAGTATACGAGAACCCGACGGCCAAGGACAAAGGGAAAGCACCCGCTGTTGGAGACGGGGCGACTCCTGAAAGATCACCCTTCCCGTCCAAGAAGGTGACCGAGGAGGAAGCCGAAGCTTTCATGAAGATCGTGAAGGCGAGCGAATACAAGGTGGTCGAGCAAATGGCCAAATCCCCGGCCCACATCTCATTGCTTGCCCTCCTCCTCGGCTCGGAACCTCACCGAGAGGCCCTCCTCCGGGTACTGACCGCGGCGCAAGTGCCGAAGGAAACGCCCCCTAACAGGATAGAGGAGACGATCGGGTCCATCTTCTCCAACACTATCTCGTTCTCGGACGATGAACTCCCGTCCGAGGGTTGGTCACATTCACGGGCATTGCACATTGTCTGTAAGTGCAACAATTACATCATCGGCCGGGTCATGATTGACAACGGGTCCGCCCTCAATGTCTGCCCGGTGACCACCCTCAAACAGATGAACGTGGATCTTAACCGAGTCCGCCCAAGCAAGACGGCGGTCCGAGCCTTTGATGGCTCTCGCAGGGAGGTGAACGGGGAGATCGACCTCCTCATAGACGTTGGCCCGTGCTCGTTCAGCATCACGTTCCAGGTGCTCGACATCCCGAACGCGTTCAGCCTGTTGCTCGGGAGGCCTTGGATCCACTCGGCTGGCGCCGTCCCCTCTTCTCTGCACCAACGGCTAAAGTTCATCGTTGAAGAGAAGCTCATCACGGTGAAAGGGGAGGAGGATTACGCCATCTACAAGGAGACGGCGGTGCCTTACATCAGCGTTGGGGACGATGAAAACCTCCCGTTCCACTCGTTCGAGACCATCTCCGTCATCCGGGACTACGGAGAGAGCGGACCGTCCCGCGCCGATCGCATGATAGGGAAGTTTCTCCTGCGCAACAATTATATTCCCGGCACCGGCCTTGGGGCACGCGGACAAGGGATCAACCGCCCCATCGAGATCGAGGAATATAAACACAGGAGGGGACTCGGCTTTCGCCCCTCCTGTCATGAGATCATTGAGGCCCGCAAGGGCAACCACCTTCATCGCCTTGCCGCATACTACGGGAGACTCAACAGGGGCACTCCAGTCCCCCCATTATCTCGTTTCTTCCCCGGGCCTTCACGCATCATAGGAGGCACCCTTGACGGCCCTTCCTCAGACTCCGACGACATTTCTGCCACTCCGTCAGCCGTGTACGCCGTCACCGAGGAGATTCCTTCAGGGGTTCACATTCGCTTGGCGCAGGAAAATGAGGAGCTGGACAACTGGACTTCAGTCCCGCGCTACTCGGCTGTGATTGCCGATGTGTAAGGCTTATCTACGTATAAGATGTTCCCCGCGTGTCGGCATAGCCATGCGCCACACGACGGAAAAGGGGTTTCTATTATGGCACTTTGTTCACAACATCAATGAAATCTCTCACGTTTTTTTTGAATTCCCTTGCATTCTTTCTCCCTCCTATTCTCCACCTCACAACACTATGAAATTTTCTAAGACGATTCTCTAAAATTTCCAGGCTCCACTCGAATCCAAATCCTCGACGCGTCGATTCGAACCCATTCGAAGAATGTCTCGGAGAGCCCGGACCCATATACTTCGGAGAAGGGCTCGACGAAGACAGTCTAGTGCCTGAGATAGAAGAGAGTTTGCGCCGCCTCGAGGATCGCCAACTCACCTCGCTTGAGCCAACAGAAGAGATCAATGTGGGTACTCAAGAGGAGCCCCGCATCCTAAAGATCGGTACAAGTCTCGACCCAACACAACGGGTCCGAATGATCGATTTCCTGACCATGTATCAAGAAGTTTTTGCTTGGTCCTACGCTGACATGCCGGGGCTAGACCCGTCAATAGTAAAGCACTTCCTCCCGCTAGACACCGAGAAGTTCCCGCCCAAGCGGCAACAATTGCGACGGCAACGGGCAAGCCTCCTTCTCCGCATCAAGGAGGAGGTCGTCAAACAGATCAACGCGGGCTTTCTTGAGGTCTGCAACTACTCCGAATGGGTGGCAAACATCGTGCCGGTGGAGAAGAAAGATGGAAGGGTTCGAGTCTGCGTCGACTATCGGGACCTCAATAAGGCCAGCCCCAAGGACAATTTTCCCTTGCCCCACATCGACATACTAGTTGACAATACGGCGCGCCACTCTCAGTTCTCTTTCATGGACGGCTTCTCCGGATACAATCAAATTCGGATGGCCGAGGAAGACAAGGTCAAGACGACATTCACTACCATGTGGGGGACCTTTTGTTATCGCGTCATGCCTTTCGGCCTGAAGAACGCCGGGGCAACTTATCAGAGGGCTATGGTCACGTTGTTCCACGACATGATGCACAAGGAGGTCGAAGTCTACGTCGACGACATGATTGCCAAGTCCAAAGTGGGAGAGGACCACCTCATTAACCTGAAGCGTCTCTTCGACCGCTTAAAGGAGTACAAGCTTCGGCTCAATCCGGCAAAATGCACGTTCGGCGCTCGATCGGGAAAATTACTAGGATTCGTGGTCAGCGAGCGCGGCATCGAAGTAGATCCCGATAAAGTCAAGGCGATCAAGGAGCTTCCTCCGCCATCTTCGGTCCGCGAAGTACGAGGCTTCTTGGGGCGGCTGAATTACATCGCACGATTCATTGCGAACTTGACAGACAAATGCCAACCACTCTTTCGCTTGCTCCGCAAGAACGCGGCGATCGAATGGGACGAAGAATGTCAGAAGGCCTTTGACACCATCAAGGCATACCTGGTCCAACCGCCGGTATTGGTCCCGCCTACACCAGGCCGTCCCCTCGTACTCTACCTAACGGTGCGTCGTCAATCATTAGGATGCATGCTGGGACAGGAGGAGGAGTCCACGCACACGGAACGCGCGATCTACTATCTGAGCAAAAAGTTCACCGATGGAGAGTCAAATTATCCGGAAATCGAGAAGATGTGCTGTGCGTTGGTGTGGGTCATGCAAAGGCTCCGACAATACACGCTTTATCACACAGTCCGCTTGCTATCAAAGGCGGATCCCCTGAAATATTTGCTCGACAGTCCCTCCTCCACGCGCAACCTCGCCAAATGGCGCTGTCAATTGACGGAATACGATATCGAGTACGTGTCCCGCACTTCGGTCAAGGGGCAAGCGATCGCGGATCATTTAGCAGAATTCCCAATTGAAGACCACACACCCATAAACCCCGACTTCCCGGATGAGGGAATCCTCCGAGTAGACGACGAGGGAGAGGAGCCGGGATGGAAGATGTATTTCGACGGTGCTGTCAATTCCACGGGATCAGGCATCGGCGCGGTACTGATATCCCCGGACGGGCGCTATTACCCGGTAGCGGCAAAGATCGACTTTCCCTGCACCAATAATGTGGCTGAGTACGAGGCATGTATTCTCGGCCTCCAAGCGGCGATTGATTTCAAAGTAAAAGAGCTCGAAGTGTTCGGTGACTCCATGCTCACTATCTTCCAGACGCTGGGGCAATGGAAGACGAAAGACGCGAAGCTAGTGCCGTATCACGAATACCTCGAGAAGTTAACCGAGAACTTCGAGGACGTCTCGTTCACCTACACTCCGCGCATGACAAATCAATTCGCGGACGCGCTTGCAACGCTCGCCTCCATGGTGAGCATCACGAAGAAGAACCTTATCGAGCCCCTCGAGATTGAGATAGCCGAAGGACCGGCACACTGCAATTCGATTGGAGCATCCGAGGCGAAGCCGTGGTACAAAGACATCAAGAACCTTCTGCGAACCGGCCAATACCCCCCATTCGCCGACCGCCGCGATCGCAAGACTCTCAGACGCCTCGCGATACACTACTTCTTGAGCGGCGAGATACTCTACCGCCGTTCCTTCGACTCCACACTCCTCCGGTGCATCGACGAACACGAATCGCGGCGTCTCATGGAGGAAGTGCACGGGGGAAACTGTGGACCTCATATGAACGGTCTCATGCTCGCTAAGAAGATCATGCGCCTGGGCTATTATTGGTCCACCATGGAGACTGATTGTGTGAAGCTTGTCAGACATTGTCACCGATGTCAAGTTTACGTCGATCAGATCAAAGCGCCGCCCAACGAATTGCGCCCCATGACGGCGCCATGGCCTTTTTCAATGTGGGGAATGGATGTGATCGGCCCGATCAACCCCAAAGCGTCCAACGGTCACATGTTCATTTTGGTGGCAATTGATTACTTTACCAAGTGGATCGAAGCCGTCACTCTTGCGTCAGTCACCGCAAAGGCCGTGGCCCGTTTTCTCAAACGCGACGTCATTGCCCGATACGGGGTCCCTGCGACAATCATCACAGACAACGCCAAGAACCTGAACAACAAGGTCATCGACGAGCTTTGTGCACAATTCAAAATCCGGCACCGCAATTCCACCCCGTACCGTCCCCAAATGAACGGTGCGGTGGAAGCGGCGAATAAGAACATCAAAAAGATCATCGAAAAAATGACGGTGAACTATAAGGATTGGCACGAGATGCTCCCCTATGCACTCTTGGCGTACCGTACGTCCATACGGACCTCAACCGGGGCCACCCCGTACTCACTAGTCTATGGCATGGAGGCCGTGCTCCCAATCGAAGTAGAGATCCCTTCCATGAGGATTCTTGCCGAGGCCGAGCTCGAAGAAGTGGAATGGGCAAAGCAGCGGTACGAACAGTTAAATTTCATTGATGAGAAGAGGCTGAAAGCGCTATGCCACGGACAGTGCTATCAACAAAGAATGGCTCGAGCCTTCAACGCAAGAGTCCGCCACCGCGATTTCAACCCCGGCGACCTCGTCTTAAGGAAAGTCCTACACGTCACGCCGGACTCTCGAGGAAAGTTCTCGTACAAGTACGATGGCCCTTTTGTCGTCAAAGAGGTTTTCACCGGAGGAGCGGTCATCTTGAGCGACATGGACGGCACTGAAAATGCCCTTCCTGTCAATGCTGACGCCATTAAGAAGTATTATCCGTGAACACTTGTATATTCTTTATCCTCCGGGCTCCGTGCCCCTTTCATTGTAAGACATTTCTATTTCCGTGGACAAGTTTCAATTCCCATCATCTGTCCAACACTAAGCTTTCTTGAGAGAAAAATAAGTTTTCCCGCTAGGTCGAAAACCTCTTTGAGGCGGCCTAGGCAAAAACTAGGGAACGAGTGGCACGACTTAAAATCCCGCAAAGGGGGGGGGGGGGTCGCGGCAAAAGGAGAGCATAAATCACTCCCTCGCTAGGTCGAAAACCTCTTTGAGGCGGCCTAGGCAAAAGTTAGAGGACTCGAGGGGTACGATCCCACCCAAACGTGGGGAATCGTAGCAAAAGGTGAGCATTCATGTGAGAGAAATTAAATAAAATACCCCGCTAGGCTGTTGCGCATCCCGCGGCCTAGGCAAAAGTTAGGGGGAAATGTCGGCTTGACCACGAAAGAAGAGCGACACTCTCCCTGTGGAGCTACACCGAGTAGTGGTTCGGCACTCCCCGACGCAAGCAAACTCTCTTCAATTCTCCGAGCTCGAGGCCCGCTTCGAAATGGGGGTCGAATCAACGTATCCTTGACTTGGAGGATCCCAGAAGATCCCTCCCATTACCTTTATGTACATAATTCTACGGGTTATCCGTCTCAGAAAAGCTATTCCTCAATAGGGACGCGGCCGCCCTCCAAATGGCCACCAATATCATGCCCCAACACATCTTTACATAGATTTCTTTACGCGTCGTAGTCTAGACGATTTCACGCAGCTGACATCCTTTTGTAGACTTCTCTTTTCCATGTACAGGTGCGATCAGGAACCCCAGGGGACGCTCCCCGCCGACGGACTCACGTCTGCCTCACGCGGCGAAACGTGTTCTCGAAGACTTGGAAATCGTCGAGGGATGCACCGCACCACCCCAACCAACAATGTTCAGAAAGGACAAGTGTTAAGAGGTCATCATTAGTCGTCACGCACAGAGCAATCCGAATCCAACCGCCAAGCAAGCCGTATCACACAGCGCTCTACATGAATTCCAAATTTCAAATCCTTGTCTCGGGTCCATCCCGGCTTTTAAATTTCTGTTCAGGTCTATCCTGGCCCCTCGGGTCCATCCCGGCTTTTAAATTCCAGTTCAGGTCTATCCTGGCCCCTCGGGTCCATCCCGGCTTTTAAATTCCTGTTCAGGTCTATCCTGGCCCCTCGGGTCCATCCCGGCTTTTAAATTCCAGTTCAGGTCTATCCTGGCCCCTCGGGTCCATCCCGGCTTTTAAATTCCAGTTCAGGTCTATCCTGGCCCCTCGGGTCCATCCCGGCTTTTAAATTCCAGTTCAGGTCTATCCTGGCCCCTCGGGTCCATCCCGGCTTTTAAATTCCAGTTCAGGTCTATCCTGGCCCCTCGGGTCCATCCCGGCTTTTAAATTCCTGTTCAGGTCTATCCTGGCCCCTCGGGTCCATCCCGGCTTTTAAATTTCTGTTCAGGTCTATCCTGGCCCCTCGGGTCCATCCCGGCGTTTAAATTCCATGTTCAGGTTTATCCTGCTTTCTTTCGGATCTATCCCGTTTTTCCTTCGGGTCCGTCCCAATCTCAACTTCCGGCGCAATGTCCCGACACGTCCAAGTAAGGTACGAGCAGCAGCGGGGAGGGAACGGTATCAGAACTGTCGCCGAGCCCAAAAAGGGGATGCTTATTATGGCCTTTGGCTACATCCTCTAACCGAGCATGCAACCAAAGAGGGGCAAGCTGTCAGCACCCCATTTTGGTCCACCGGCTTCCCACACGAGGATTCCCGACCGAAGCCCGGGACACTATTCATCGCCCGGCAATCAGAGGCAAATATGCAGGCACGGGGTCATGAGTAACAGGAGAAGAGCTAGGTCACTGAGAAAAGCAAAGGAAAGCTTTCGGAAGAACGAACGGACAAAGAACCCCGAAAACGGCAGAGCTGGCACTGTGGCACTATTCTTCAATGAGTCACCGAAGCACCGAAAGGTGTCCGATATGGGGGTTCAAAAATCCCCCTCAGTGCCAAAGTGACCAATGACGCGTCCGGGCGCATTTTCGGGACATCCTGCTTAAGCTGGGACACCCCGATCCCCCACAGACGCCTTTTCTGACAGAGCTCTCGGGGTTCGCTCCACTGACAAACAAACGGCCCCTCGAAACGGGTCTACAGGCGCCCAGGGACCACCAGGGCCGGGGAACAAGCTTCAGACAACCTTCCGGAGCTCGGCTCGATCTCCCGAAGTACGTTTCAGTGATCACGAACGCCTCCCGGTGAACCTTCGGGTATTCCCACGGAAAGCAGAGACCACAATGATCTCTGAGTATCTCACGATAACCTCCAAGCACCTCAAGGCATTTAGGGTACACTGAGAAAATCCCGGTCGAAGTCCCTAGGCCTTCCCGGGCCAACGGTCCCCGACCGAGGACAACGGGCCAACGATCCCCCCATGGGGAAAAGGGCCGCCAAGAACGAATGCAAGGATGCACAGAGATCAATCGGAGGTCGAAGGGCATTAAATTCCACTCCGAACGTCCGAACGAGGCAAAATCGATTCTTGAGGCGTCGAGTCGCCCGATCGTTCGTCCACGCGACGTATGGCGATATTGGGTTCGTTCAAATCCTCGTAGTTCAAGCATTCCAAATCTTCAAATTAATTGGACATCGGAGGACGGATGCGCGTTCAATTAAGTTTCAAGCGTTCCCCGGCTTTTCCCTCAACCGAATGGGACCCACAGCCTAGCCAAGCCAAGCCATCAAGCCGCGGCTCAACCCCAAGCCACGGCTCAACCCTCGGCTCGAATTGACAGCCCCAAGCCGCGGCTCAAGCCCCCATGGCCGGCGGCTCCAAGCCCTCCCCTCCACAAATTCAAATTTTGGCTCTTACACCCATCACCTCCTCTCACATCTATCAACTCCCATCACCCATCCATCACACCCATCACCCCTCTTGCTTCCCCTACACTCTACAAGACACAAACCCCTCCCTAATCTTCCCTCCAATTTCGGCAGCCCTAGCTTAGGATTCAAAACCGCAATTAACCTCCTCTAATCATCCCGTTAGCCATCCCTATAAAGCCACCAACGTCATTAGTTCTAATTACTTCTTGAATTTCACTCTCTCTCAAGCCAATCTCTCTCAAGAATTCTCTCAAACCTCAGCCCATCCCCTCACTTCCGTCCACCCCGTGCCAAGGCCGAAACCGGCTAAAATCGCCGGAAAACCACCCGGTATTCCGGTAACCACCCGACCCGACTTAACCCAAAAATTCTCAAACTTCATAACCTACATATTTCCTACCCCCTAAGTCCATTTCCGGACTTGGATTTTCGATTTGAGGTCCCCAAGACCCCGTTCCAGCCGAAATTGCAATCGGGTCCCGAGACCCTCACCGCGCGCACCGAACACTCACGGCGTGCCATTTCATCCCACGACCTCGGAGAGTCGTGCCATCACATTTAAAGGGTTCCTCACAACCCTCACCCTCTCTCGTGGAGAGGTGGTCACGATCCGAGGGCCGATCAACCGTGCACGACCTCCGTTCGGCCCATTTTCGCTAACCAGTTTTCTATGTTTTCACTGGAACTTCTCTCATCATTTCCGACTTATTCAGGGTTCGGCACGCTCGGAGCTTTCCGTGCCCACCTAGATCTGCCTCTTAGGAGTCCAACGAGCCCAACCTTGCACCGTTCCGTGGTCGGAGCAAGCGTGCCAAGCCGTTTTCCCGCGGTTGCCGCAGCTGCGCCTACCCGGGTCGCCTACTGCCCTTCGCCCTAACCGAGTCTTCCGACTCTCAAAGACCACTTCCCCGACTCTTTTCCTCGTGCACGAGGCTAGGTAACATCCCTTTACAACTTAGAAGAGTTAGGACTTTCTATCTTTACTTGTATGAAGTGTTTATACGTTTTAAAAGTCGGTGTGCATGCAAGATTTCATTTTTCTTTAGATCCGAACTTGCCATGCATCCTCATGCAACGTACGTATTCCATCTTGTTATTCTACGTCTATATGATCGTGTAAACGTGCATGTATACGTGATGTGGTCCGAATCTAGGGGAATGAAACGGATATAGACTCGATGGAGCCACGGAACCTCCCGGCCGAGCCTCATAGGTGATGCGCCGTGAGCCTCCTTGGCTCCTTCGAGTCCACAACCGCTTCATTCTCTCGGATTAGACCATCTCCACATTCGGGAAGGTCCTAACCGTGGCTAAGAGGTGTCTATCGAAGGGAATGGCTCGGAATCTAGGAGGGAGAGCCCTTAGATGGTTCGGTTATGTCTAAGGGGCTCACGGCCATACCCTTGCGATGGGTGACCCGTGAGGCTCCTTGGCCTAACCGAACCCCTAGGGCTCTTCTTTCTCCTTGATGCCGTGTATTTCCCATGTAATATCACTAAGACCGCCATGAAATAAATTAAGTTCATTCGTTAATTCCACAAATATGACTCGTTGTATGCTTTGTGTGTTTATTCATGTAAACCGTGATCGTGTTAGTCCCGATTTAGGGAAATATACATCTTTCTCATGTGCGGATTGTTTGATGCATGCAATGATCGGCTAGGAATGACACGAAAGACCCATCGAGATTCGAACCGGGTCAAGGAGCGTTCGGCCGATCACATTTGGGGATGGCCGAGCCCTCCTTCCATTCCTTGGAGTCTCGTTTGGTCTTTCCGTCCTTCCGAAGACGACCCTTGGAATTGTTTCTCTTTATCATATTCCCCTTTAATCATATCCTACATGATTATTATTTATTAGGCTTGCTAGATCCGGACGTCGCACGTCGGAACCGTAATTGCAACGTGAATCAATAATCACTGAAGGATTTCACAAATGGGAAAACGGGATGCGCATCATTAGGTTAACTAAGTCACATGGACTAAATAATCGGGTTAATTGATCCTTAATTGGTAAAGCGCATCGATGATTTACGGAATGGCGTGAATGCCCTTTTCCAATAAAATTCACAATTTCAAAATACCGAGATGCGTAACACGAATAGAATTGATGTCTAGGGAATACTCACGTGCCGTGACTCGAGTCCGGGCCCAATTTGAGGCGGCCCGAGTCGGGGTACGAGAGTCCTCCTTAAACTCCTTCGTGCAACACGATCTCCAATTTGTATACGAACACCACGATTTTATCATCCAAGGGCATAATCGTCATTCCGTGATTCACCGATACCTTAGGTTTAGGGAGTTGGAAACACCTAGAACTATGAATGAAAAAGGGCAACCCGTTCGGGTACGAGTTTCATTCGTGTGGCCCATTTCGTTCGTCTTCGGTGTTTCCTTCTTCCTATTGTAGATTCAGTGGGGATCATTTTATTTCAGTTACAAGATACGAACAACCGGATTAATCATGTACTTGACTTAAACAAACATTAGATAATGGATAGGTGGAATATTAGATTCCAATCTGGAGTCAAAACACGAGTTTAGCTAATTCAGTGAAACCGCAGTGACACTTAACTGAATAAGAGTCATAAAACAAACACACCCATGTAATCGGCTTAGAACCTTATCCTAGTCCGCCCTCTATGTTTGCCTAGGTTAGATGCATTGTTTGCCAATCAACCACGGGTAATAACTGATTAAGTCACATACATTCGACTTAATACACCACTTGTCTGTATTCACCGACGATTGTCGGTTGTTGTCTGTATTGTGTCAGTTTTATCAGTTTTCTTCTGTTTTGTCTTCGCATATGATGATTTATCGCGATTCGGGCCCGAGCCCATAGGTTACGTGTTACACGGGGTCCGATGCCCCAAACTACCGAACACGAGGTCCAACGCCTCCTAATTCACCGAGCGCGTGCAACCCGAGTGCGGAATGGGATCTAGCTTCGATTCACCGTCACACTCCGAATACGGCCTATGTGGAAGGCGGATTCGGATTGAGCGCGTGAAACGTCTTTAGATATCACCCGGGAGCTCGATTGGTCTGACGGTTACAGTGGGAACTAATCGGTTCTCCTGCAAACCACCGGTTCAATCGGACCCGACCCCCGGCTCCTTGAGCCCGCGTTGCCTTAATTTGTTTATCGGTTATTCAAACTACACGGTGAGCCGGAGCGGAATATTGACCCAATGCAAGCCGATCGGAATCCATTTATTTCATTCAGTTGTATTCTGTATTTATTCGAGCGTACATTGTGAGGATTTTATTTGTATATTCATTCGTGTACTTGTAAGGATTCCGATTGGTGGGCAGGAGGTCCGAGTGTCGAGTCGATTAAGTTGGTCTATCGTCGCCAAGGGATGAGCAAGTTTGAACAATCATGGTCTCGGTTCGCGCAGGGAATCGACCATCACGGTCCGAAGAACTGTAACGCTAAGATAGCGAACCGATCCCTTGACTCACAAGCCTACTTATCCTTCGGATTCTTGGCCCAACTCAATCGATTCATCGATTTTACGGTGTCAAAACGAGCGAGCCAAGTGCGACCTTAAATCACGCGGTAAATAAACAAAACGGCAAGCCTAGCAAGCTAGAGTACCGAAAGGGCGTGCGGGATATAGGCCCGCACGTAACAGAACCCCCGAATCCGGAATTCCGGTTCCGTACGACCATTGCCTTAGCATTTAGGTGTACCCCGTGCCCCTAGACCCGGGTAACTTGCCGGCCCTTGACCTTCGGGTCGTAAAATGGCAAGTGGCGACTCCTTCTCACATGCGTCCGTCGCGCGTCCCCGGGAAGGTGGACACTCCCAAGCCGCGTTTGCTTAGGCGCGCGCATGCGTGCCCCAACGAGATTAAATTCGGGAGCGCACACACGTGATCCACAAAGATCCATCAACATTATTCAAGTTATAGAAGATTCCGGACAAGGCTAAATTCAGCAAGTGTTTAAGGAAGCTTCTAGAAAATTTGATGATAAAGAGAAGATATCATCAGATTTGTTTAAAGTTTAAATCTCATGGAGATATTCTAGAGATATTTAGATTTCATATCTTTATAGATTATGTCATATCTCTATCGATATTCTAGGTTTTACTTTCCTTAACTTTAGAGGAGATATGGCCAGATTAGGATTAGTTTGTGTCTATATAAATTCATCTTAGTCAATTTTTAATGAGAAGGAACATTCAGAAAATTGTGAGAGTATTCTCTTTGGTTCTTGAAGAACTAATTCGAACTTATCGGAAGTTTCTGTGGCGTTCATCATCGACTTATCAAACGGCTTTCCACCACCGTTTGTGGCGTCTTCATCGACTTATCAAACGGCTTTCCGTCACCGTTTGTGGCGTCTTCCTATATACCGAGGTTCTTGTTTCACATTAAACAACGGGTTGAGGTCAGTTATACCAAGGTTTTTGTTTTTGTCGTAAACAACGGGTCGAGGGTTCGTCAATCAAATCTGATCGTGGAACGATCTTGGGTTCCTTTAGTTGTCGGGTCTCGTCATTCTTGGCGGGAATCGCATCATTTGGTATCAGAGCATCAGGCTCCAAATCGGGTTTATCCTATTCTTTTTATTTCAATTTGCTAAGTTCCGCTTCGTCGAGTTTGTTCTTTGTGGATTGTTAACAGCAAAAAAAAAACTGAAAAAAAAATCGGCCAAAAAATATACAGAGCTGAAAAAAAAAGGATCGAAAGAAAAGAAAGCAGACATCATTGTCAATTTGATCCAAATTCTTTACATCAGACCATTCTAAAGTTGTTATTTTTCGTTCTTTGTGATTTGCATTGATTATGATCCCATAATTTCATATAACATTCTGGTTTATTTAATCCTTCATAGTAGTTGCCTTCTCTCTTGTTTCCTTTCTTCCTTAAATTTTCTTCGACCATTAATTTTCCTTGGTAAGTTCTTGGTGAATTGCTGCTGGAAATTTTGGAGAATTGTTCATTTAGTTTAAAGAGATCTGAAAGAGAATTATTGAGTGGAAAAAGGCAGGAGTGGTGAGAACATTAGAGGGTTAAAAGCCACTTTTGTTTGAGTGAAAACACGAGTGTAGAGTGATTCACATTCTTGAGTGTAAACACATAAGGGAGAGAATTGCGAGGTCCTTTCTTTCTAACTTTATTTTGCAGCAATCATGTCTCACAACAGTTCTAAGAGTATTCCCGAAGGTTCTACGAAATTGACTGATTCGAAAATACTTATAGAGGCCATGATGAGTGAGATGAGGCGTGTGATGAGGTTGAAGTTTGAGCAGGTTCATGAATGGATAGATCTGATGGAGAATAAACGTGTGGAGCAGCCACGAAACGCTCCTAATGCACGTAGGAAGGAAAGAGTTCAACCAAGGGAAGTGAGGGTTGAAGATGAAGAGAATTATGGGGCTAGTTTTGATGAAGATGATCGAGATTCGGTTGTTAGTAATAGGAGACATGGAGGGTGGTTTAGAGAAGATAGGAATCGGGAAGATAATAACTTGGGTAGTATTAAGATGAAAATTGATGCGGTTCTCACGAAGGATTGTGAAACCTAACGACCAACTTGAATCGATTCCCAGATCGCCAAACACAAATTTAGATAAAGAGGATTATTGACCCGTTGTTTATAGAGAAACAAGAACCAACAATATCAAGACAAGGATTATTGACCCATTGTTTATGAAGAAACAAGAACCAATAATATCAAAGTGTACCGAACAATCACAAGCTGTCACACTTGTTCGTTCGAAGGAGTTCAATGAAGAACAAAGGAGAAAACATCTGACCAAAATACCAGAATAGTCTACCTCTGATCAGCTACTCAGCCTCCTTTATATAAGCTTAGGAGAAACTGGAAACTAATAAACTAGGCAACTGGAATATCCTTAATTTCCTAAAGCCAGAAATAACAAAGGAAACTAAATAAAGGCTATCTAGAATAGTTGGCAGTCTTTTATTCCATCTTCAGCATCTCATGGCAAGTCAAGTGAATAAAGGCTTTTGGAGACCCAATTGAATTAGACTTCTCTTGGCCCAAAAAGCCCATCAGCAAGCTCTCCATAGCTTGTTGGATTTGTTTGGCCTTCGCCCGTGTGATTGGCCCACTCGGAACATGCAAGCCTCCAAGATCTTGTGCTTCAGCTCCCTCTTCATGAGTCCGACTTCCATGGTTGTGTGCATCAGCCTCATTGTCATGCCCATGATCCTCATCATTCTCCCGCTCTTCAAAAGGATTCGTCCTCGAATCGAAACCTACATCAATCGGAGAAAGATCAGAAACATTAAAAGTTGGGCTAACATTATACTCACCTAGTAAATCTATTTTGTAGGCATTATCATTTATCTTGGCTACGACTTGGAATGGTCCAATTCCTCGTGGACTCAATTTGGATTTCCGTTGGTTTGGAAATCTTTCCTTCCTCATATGAACCCACACCCAATCTCCTGATTCAAAAATCACTTTCTTCCGTCCCTTGTTGGCACGTTCAGCGTATTGTTTATTCTTCTTCAAGATATATTGACTCACTTCTTCATGAATCTTTTTCACCATATCTGCATTTTTCTTCCCGTCAAGACTCCGTGATAATGCATCAGCTACCACGTTTTCCTTTCCTTCCTTGTACTGAATCACGTATGGAAACATCTCTATCAATTCGACCCATTTGGCATGTCTCCGATTCAGCTTGTTTTGTCCTTTCAAATGCTTCAATGATTCGTGGTCCGTGTGTATGACAAATTCCTTCGACCACAAGTAGTGCTGCCACGTCTCCAAAGCGCGGACCAGACCATAGAGTTCCTTGTCATATGTAGAATAATTCAAAGCGGCTCCACTTAGTTTCTCACTAAAGTAGGCAATCGGCCGTTTTTCTTGCATCAAAACAGCACCTATACCAATCTTGGAAGCATCACATTCAATCTCGAAAGTTTTCGAAAAATAAGGTCAAACCAATAAAGGTGCAGAACAAAGTCTTTCCTTAATCAAATTAAATGCTTGCTCTTACTCTACTCCCCATTTGAAACCTATATCTTTCTTAACCACTTCTGTCAATGGAGCAGCCAAAGTACTAAAATCCCGCATAAATCGCCTATAAAAACTGGCTAGACCATGAAAATTTCTTACCTCGGTTACGGATTTCGGCGTCGGCCAATCCTTAATTGTTTTCACCTTTTCCTCATCAACCTGAATACCCTTGGAACTAACAACAAATCCCAAAAACACAACTCGATCCCTGCAAAATGTACATTTCTTCAGGTTAGCATATAATTCTTCATGTCTCAATGCCTGAAGCATGCATCGCAAATGATGAATATGATCCTTCAAGCTCTTACTATACACCAAGTTATCATCAAAATATACAACCACAAATTTTCCAATGAAAGCACGCAAAACATGATTCATGAGCCTCATGAAAGTACTAGGCGCATTAGTTAACCCGAATGGCATAACTAACCACTCATACAAGCCATGTTTTGTTTTGAAAGCCGTTTTCCACTCATCACCCTCTTTCATCCTAATCTGATGGTATCCGCTTTTCAAGTCTATTTTTGTAAATAACGTGGAGCCATGCAATTCATCCAACATGTCATCTAATCGAGGAATGGGATGTCGATACTTTACTGTCATTTTGTTTACAGCGCGGCAATCAACACACATTCGCCAAGTACCATCTTTCTTTGGTACCAGCAACACCGGGACCACACAAGGACTCATGCTCTCACGCACATGCCCTTTAGCTAAAAGCTCGTCCACTTGCCTTTGAAGTTCCTTTGTCTCCTCCGGATTACTTCGGTATGCTGGCCGGTTCGGAATTGCGGCTCCTGGCACAAAGTCAATTTGATGCTCTGTTCCCCTTATTGGTGGCAAACGATTGGGTAACTCCGTGGGAAAGACATCTCCAAACTCCTGCAAAAGAGAGGTAACACAACTTGGCAAAGAAGAATTAAGGTCAGAGAAATAAGCCTCCTTGTAAACAAACAATATCATTGGGCGATTAGCTTTGAATGCACTCTTGATCTCTCTTTCTTTTTCATAGAAACTCATTTTTTTCTCTTTTCTCTCAACTAACTATTTCCTCTCATCTATAGCTGAACTCTCTTTCTTTTTACTATCCCGAATTTCTTCCTCTCTAGTCTTACCAGTTTCCTCTCTCACTTGTTCACTCTCTTTTTTTCTTTCAATCTCAGCTTCTACCTCACTTTTCTCACAAATTGATCTCTTGATTCGGAGCTAATCCTCATACACCTGATAAGGTGTCAATGGAACAAGTGTCACCTTTCTACCATCCTTGACAAAAGAGTATCGATTCTTATACCCATCATGTATTGCATGTCTATCGAACTGCCATGGCCTCCCAAGCAACATATGACTAGCATGCATGGGCACTACATCACAAAGAACTTTATCGTTGTATCTCCCAATTGTAAAGGAAACCAGAACTTGCTTGTTCACCTTCACTTCTCCACTTTCATTCAACCATTGCAGCTTATATGGCCTAGGATGCTTCAATGTACGCAATCCCAACTTGCCAACAAGTAACTTACTAGCCACATTCACACAGCTACCCCCGTCAATGATCAAACTACATACTCGATCCTTCACTTGGCATCTAGTGTGGAATATATTTTCCCTTTGCACATCATCTCTCTCTTCTTCCTTAATTTGTACATTCAGTGCTCGCATGATTACTAAGGCATTCCCCTCAGCAGCATATTCATAATCACTACTAGAATCATCTTGTGTTGGCATTGAATCACTTTCCTCCTCTTCAGTTTCAATTTCCCCACTATCCAGCATGATCATTGCCCTTTTATTTGGACATTGAGAAGCAATATGCCCAGACCCCAAACACCGAAAACATTTGATATCTCTATTCTTTTGAGGTTGGGATGTAGAGTTACCTCTCTCCTTGTTGTCCCCTTGGCTTGCTCATGCTCCTTTCGGTATTCGATTTGGGTTTCTCTACTGGTCTTGAGCTGGCACCCCATTTCGACTTCCAATTTGAAGATCCCGAATAAGAACCACCCTCATGCTTGGTTGGTCTCCCTCTCTTGAGTTGCCGTTCTACTTTCATGGCCATGCTAACCATCTCTTCTATCTCCACATAATGTTGCAACTCCACCACATTAGCAATTTCTCGGTTCAAACCACATAAAAACCTGGCCATAGTTGCATCTTCATCTTCTTCAATGTTTACCAAGGAAAGATTTTAGGAATGAAGAAAGGAATATATCAGAGTAATATATGGATGGAAAGATATGGAGGATGATATAGGGAAGGGAATATGGAAGATCATGTATTGGGTAATTATGGGAGCAAAATCAACGCGGATCAACAAGGTAAATAACAACTTTAGAATGATCTGATGCAAAGAATCCAGATCAAATTGACACCGACGGCTTCTTTCTTTTCCTTCTATCTTTTTTTTTCAGCTCTATTTTTTTTGGCCGAATTTTTTTTTGCGCTCCTTTTTTTTTGCTCTCCTTTTTTTTTTTTGCTACTAATCAATTCAGAACGAACAAGCTAGATGGAATGAAATTCAACGAATTGAAACGTAAAGGATAGGATAAACCTGATTTGGAGCATGATGCTCTGATACCAAAATGATGCGGTCCTCACGAAGGATTGTGAAACCCAACGACCAACTTGAATCGATTCCCAGATCGCCAAACACAGATTTAGATAAAGAGGATTATTGACCCGTTGTTTATAGAGAAACAAGAACCAACAATATCAATACAAGGATTATTGACCCGTTGTTTATGAAGAAACAAGAACCAATAATATCAAAGTGTACCGAACAATCACAAGCTTTCACACTTGTTCGTTCGAAGGAGTTCAATGAAGATCAAAGGAGAAAAAATCTCACCAAAATACCAGAATAGTCTACCTCTAATCTGCTACTCAGCCTCCTTTATATAAGCTTAGGAGAAATTGGAAACTAATAAACTAGGCAACTGGAATATCCTTAGTTTCCTAAAGCCAGAAATAACAGAGGAAACTAAATAAAGGCTATCTAGAATAGTTGGCAGTCTTTTTATTCCATTTTCAGCATCTCATGGCAAGTCAAGTGAATAAAGGCTTTTGGAGACCCAATTGAATTAGACTCCTCTTGGCCCAAAAAGCCCATCAGCAAGCTCTCCATAGCTTGTTGGATTTGTTTGGCCTTCGCCCGTGTGATTGGCCCACTCGAAACATGCAAGCCTCCAAGATCTTGTGCTTCAGTTCCCTCTTCATGAGTCCGACGTCCATAGTCGTGTGCATCAGCCTCATTGTCATGCCCATGATCCTCATCAAAAATCCCATCGTTCCAAGGAAAGAGTGATCCAGAAGCATACCTTGAGTGGGAGAAAAAGGTGGAGTTTGTATTTGATTGTTATAGTTATTCCGAGCTGAAGAAAGTCAAATTGGCAGTAATTGAATTCTCGGATTATGCAATTGTCTGGTGGGATCAATTGATGATAAATAGGCGAAGAAATAGAGAGCCACCTATAGATACGTGTGAGGAAATGAAAAGGGTGATGAGGAAGCGATTTGTTCTTAGTTATTACTACCGGGAGCTGTATAATAAGTTGCAAAGTCTTAGGCAAGGTAACCGGAGTGTAGAGGAATATTTTAAGGAGATGGAAGTGGCCATGATTAGAGCTAACGTAGAGGAGGATCGGGAGGCTACTATGGCAAGATTTTTGGCTGGATTGAACCGAGAAATTCAAAATGCCGTGGAATTACAACATTATGTGGAGTTGTGAGGAATATCGGGCTCGTGAGAAAATCCCTTGTGGTAAGTTCTTTAGGCATGATGGGTTTCTGTTTCGAGAGAATAAGTTATGCGTGCCTAATTGTTCCCCGAGAGAGTTATTAGTGCAGGAATCACATGGTGGGGGATTAATGGGACATTTTGGAGTTGCAAAGACTTTAGCTATTTTGCAAGAACACTTCTATTGCCCACATATGAAAAGAGATGTTGAGAGAATTTGTGGTAGATGCATTACGTGTAGGCAAGCTAAATCCAGAGTGCAGCCTAACGGTTTGTATACTCCTCTACCAATTCCTAGTGAGTCTTGGATTGATATTTCAATGGACTTTGTGTTAGGATTACGTAGGAGTAAACGTGGGAGAGATTCAATTTTTGTGGTTGTGGATAGATTTTCTAAGATGGCACACTTTATTCCATGTCACAAAACGGATGATACTTCGCATGTTGCTGATTTGTTCTTTAGGGAGATTGTGAGGTTACATGGCATGCCTAGAACAATTGTTTCGGATAGAGATGCTAAGTGTCAGCACCCCATTTTGGACCACCGGCTTCTTACATGAGAATCCCCGATCAAGGCCCGGGTCACTATTCATCACCCAGCAATCAGAGGCGAACGTGCGGTCACAAAGTCATGAACGACGGGAGAAGAGCTGGGTCCATTGGAAAAGCTGAAGGGATCAGTCGGAAGAACTTACAGACGAGGGGCCCCGAAAACAGCAAAGTTGGCACTGTGGCACTATTCATCACCGAGTCTCTGAAGCGCCGAAAGGTGCCCAATATGGGACTCTAAAAATCCCCCTCGGTGCCAAAGTGACCAATGACACGTCCGGACGCATTTCCGGGGCATGCCACATGAGCCGGGACACCCCGATCTCTCACGGACGCCTTTTCTGACAGAGCTCCTGGGGCCCGCTCCACTATCAAGTAGACGGCCCCCCAAAACGGGCCTACAGGCACCCAGGGACCACCAAGGTCGGGGAACAAGCTTCAGATGACCTTCCGGAGCTCGACTGGGTTTCCCGAGGGATGTTTCAGTGGTCATGAACGACTCCCGGCGAGCCTTCGGGGCACGTCCACGGAAAACAGAGATCACAACGATCCCCGAGCACCTCAAGACATTCAGGGAACACTGAGAAAAATCCCGGTCACAAGTCCCTAGGCCTCCCCGGGCTAACGGTCCTCGGCCGGGGACGGCGAGCCAACGATCCCCACGAGGTGAAAGGGTCGCCAAAACGAATGTCAAGACGCAAAAAGAGCAATCGGGGGCTGGGGGATACTAAACTCCGCTCCGAACGTCCAAACAGGGCAAAACCGACTCTCGAGGCGCCGAGTCGCCCGAACGTTCATTCATACGACGCATGGCGATATTAGGCTCATTCAAATCCTCGTCGTTCAAGCATTCCAAATCTACAAATTAATTGGACATCAGAGATCGTATGCGAGCTCAATCAAGTTTCAAGCGTTTTCCGGCTTTTCTCTCAATCGAGTGGGACCCACAGCTCAGCCAAGCCAAGCCATCAAGCCGCGGCTCAACCCCAAGCCACGGCTCAACCCTCCAAGCCACGGCTTGGCCGCACCTAGCCTCGGCTAGAACCCATGGCCGGCGGCTCCATCTCCCAAGGCCTTCCCTCCACCACACAATTTGAATTTCTCTCACATCCATCACCTCCCATCATCCATCCATCACACCCATCACTCCTCTTGCTTCCCCCACACTCAACATGACTCTTTCCCCACCCTAATCTCCCTCCAAATTCGGCAGCCCATGCTTAGCCCACTAAACCGCACTTTACTTCACTTAATCGGGCCATTAGCCTAGCCTATAAAGCCCCATCCATCATTAACTCTAATGACTTCTTCAATTCTCACTCTCTCTCAAGCCAACTTCTCTCTAAAAGGCTCTCAACCTCCAGCCACTCCCACGTTTCCGTCCAGCCCATTGTCAAGGCCGAAACCGGCCAAAATTGCTGGAAAACCACCCAGTATTCCGGTAACCACCCGACCCGACTTAAGCCAAAAATCACCAAACTTCCTAGCCTACATATTTTCCACCCCCTAAGTCCATTCATGGGCTTAGTTTTTCCATTTGAGGTCCCCAACACCCCGTTCTAGCCGCAAGAACAATCGGGTCCCGAGACCCCTAGCCGCGCGCACCGGACTCCAACCACGTGCCATTTCTCCCCACGACTTTGGCGAGTCGTGCCATCACGTTCAAAGGGTTCCTCACAACCCTCACCCTCCCCCGTGAAGAGGTGGTCACGGTCCGAGGGCCGATCAACCGTGCACAACCACCGTTCACCCGTTTCTCTCTTACTGGGCACGTTTTTTTTTACCGAACTTTCTCTCACATTTTCAAGCTTGTCCAGGACTTGGCACGTTCGGGACTACCCATGGGCGTCTAGATCTGCCTCTTAGGAGTCCAACGAACCCGATCTTGCACCGTGCCGTGGTCGGAGCAAGCGTGCTGAGCCATTTTCCCTAGACTGCCGCGGCTGCACCTCCATCCTGGTCATCCACCCGTAACCTCAAGCCGAGTCTTGCAACTCTCAAGGCCGCGTCCCCGACTCTTTTCCTCGTGCATCAAGGCTAGGTAACATCCCTCTACAACTTAGAAGAGCTAGGACCTTCGATATTCGTTCATGTGAAGTGTGAATGTTGGTTTAAAGTAACCCGGATGCATGAAAATATCGTTCTTTCCTTTTAGATCCGGATGTTTCCATGCACGCCATGCATCGTAGCACGTTTACTTTTTATCATTAACGTCCATATACCGTATAGTCATGCAAGCATAACACGAAGTGCCCCGGATCCGGGGGGATGAGACCGACATGGACCCAAGAGAGCCGTGAGACCTCTCGGCCGAACCTCTTAGCGGGATGGCCGTGAGCCCTCTTGACTCTCTAGAGTCCATGGCCGCCTCATCTCTTCAGATTGGACCATTTCTTTGGTCGTGATGCTTTTAACCGTGACCAAGATGTGATGATGTGACGAGAAACATTCGGGATCTAGGGGGAAAAGGTCCCCACGGGTCGGTGGCACCAAAGGGAGCTCACGGCCACGTTCCTTACGGGGAGGCCGAGAGGTCCCTTGGTCCTTCCGAGGCCACGGACTTCTCCTCCCGTGATGTCGAGGGTTTCTCGGGATAAATTTCTGAATTTGGCCTTGAATAAATCAATGTTGCATTACGAATTTCATGTGTGTATTCACCTCGTGCGTTTATTTGTGTATTCTACATCATGACGGCATCATTTTATTGGGTACTTGTATTATTGATTTCTATGGTATATGAGACATGCAAGAAACGATTGAAATCGGTGCAAGAGACCGCCCAAGACCCGGGGTTGAGCCAAGGGAATGTTCGGTCACTATCTTCGGGATGTGATCGAGCGCCCCGTGGCTTTCTTCGAGTCTAGGTCGGCCTCCTCCTCCGTTTGGAAGTCGGCTCTTGGAGTTATTTGTAATCGTGCTTTCCATTTAATTGTCGATCGCGCATCAATCATTTATTAGACGTGTTAGTTCCGGATAAATACCCACCGAATCTATAGTTGCGATGTAAATTGGTGATTGTCGAATAATCCCACAAAAGGGGAAAAAGGGGACGCATCACTCGGCTAATTAAATCACTTGGACTAAATAATTGGGTAAATTGGTTATTAATTTGTAAACGCGTCGATGATTTACGGAACGGCGAGAATGCCCTCTTCCATTAAAAATTCACAATTTCAAAATACCGAGTCGTGTAACACGAATAGAATTGATGTCTAGGGAATACTCACGTGCCATGACTCGAGTCCGGGCCCAATTTGAGGCGGCCCGGGTCGGGGTACGAGAGTCCTCCTTAGACTCCTTCGTGTGACGCGATCTCCAATTTATACACGAACATTGCAATTTTATCATCCGAGGGCATAATCGTCATTCCGTAATTCACCGATACCCTAGGCGCTAGGAAGTCAGAAACACCTCGATCTATGGACGGAAAAGGGCAACCCGTTCGGGTGCGAGTCTCATTCGCACGACCCATTCCATCCACTTTCGGTGTTTCTATCTTCCTATTGTAGATTCGGTGGGGAACATTTTATTTCAATTACAAAACACAAAGAACCGGACTAATCATACATCCGGCCTAATCAAACACTAGATAATGGATAGGCGGAATGATAGATTCCAATTTAGAGTCAAAACACGAGTTTTGGATAATTCGGTGAAACCGTAGCTGTCAGCACCCCATTTTGGCTCACCTTTCCAAACGATGATATCAGCAATGATCCAAGCCACAACCTGAGCAGAATACAGAAAAACGACTTAACAGAGCAGAAAATCACTATTCATCCTCAAGTCGGCAAAATCGGGCAAATGACACATGCATATGACAGAAGGACTCCAGGGGTCACCAAAGGGTAATAGAGTGACTAGAGAGCTCAGCAATATCCAAAACCGGCATTTTCAGGATATCACACGGACAGTTCTATTTTCCGATAGTTCGCTCGATCATCGGAAGACAGCCAATATTGGACCCCAAAAATCCACTCCAATGCCAAACAGATGAAAAGTGTCCCCAAAGGCATTTTGCAAATCATCTGCTCTATACAGAACAACTTTCTGTATACAGACAACTTTTCAGTGGAAGTCCAAAAATGCCGGTTTCTCGAAGAAAAGTTAATTCCAAATATCAGATGCGACCATGCCCCCTCAATCATACAGAGCACGAGCAATGCTTCATATTGTCTTTTAGAAGCCACACAGACACTCTGAATGACTTCCGAATGACAAAACGGGCATACCCTTCTTCGGAAGAGCGTAACCGGAGACTGGTCTGATGGAATTACGGCAAACGAAGTTCACACTACATTACCCTGAAAACTCCAGCGGACATTCGCAATTGGGCAAAACAGACAGCAAAACCCTTCACGGTTTCCCGAGTAACCTCCGAGGGGCACAAAAGGCCATTTTCAGTGAAAATCCATATCCGGAGGTCCTCTTTGGGGAAACTTGACGCCGGATGCTTACCTTACACAATGCTAGCCTTCTCAAGGCTCAATGTGGAATTGTCGGAATGAATCACACAACTCATCTAGACCCCTCGAGCAGTGCTTTAAGGGTCTCAGATGCACTTTTCATATCCTTAGAGACCCAATCTCAGCAAACAGAGATCGCAGTAATCTCCGGATCGCCCAAGAAACTCAGAAAGCAATCTGAGAAATCCAGTTTCGGCCTCCTGGGATATCTCCGGCTCCATATTTGTATTTACCGGCTTAAGGGACAAGGGCCCACGTAATTTGACAATTTATGTCAAAATGACCGACGTGGGATGCAGATACAAGATATGCTGTCAGAAGTGGGTAACCTCGCTCTGAATGCATAAAAGGCCCAAAACCGGCTTCTAAGCCTCATACAGACATTTGGCAATTTCTCACGAAAAATGCCAATCTCGGACTCATTAAATCCATTTCCTCGCGTATATCGATAATTCGACGTTCAATTCAAACCACGAACTTCGAATGCGCGATCAATCGAGACCCGAGCTTTTTCCCGGTTTCTCCTCTTCGGTCGTGGGACCCATGGGCTATTCAAGATGAGTCACCCTTTACTCTAGAAGCTTCTTCTTCTTCTTCAATGCAAGAAGCCAACTTGCACTCTTGCTTGAAAATATCCAAGAGTTTGAAGACAACACTCAAGCCTCCATCAATGCTCATCAATGCTCATCAATGTCTTATCTCTTCTTCATTAATGCAATGGAAGAGGATGAGGCTTGATATTTTCTAAGCATGGGGGTTAAGAGCACTTGCTTTTGCTAATTGTGTCATTAGTTTTGCCTATAAATGGCCCAAAAGTGATTAAGATAATCACTTCTCCTCTTACACACTCTCTCCAACCTTTCTCTTTCAAGAAATCCTCTCAAACTCCATAGCCAAGAACACTCAAGAACCAGAAAACTTCAGCACTTAGAAGGAAGAGAAAAGAAAACCGAAAAGATCAAAAGAGAGCCTTGAGTTCTTAAGTCGGAAGCCGATGTTCATCATCCCGACTTAAGCTCAAAATTTCTCAAACTTCATATCCCACTCATTTTGGACCCATGGAGTTCATTGGTGAAATTGGTTTTTCCATTTGAAGTCTTTAAATTATTGCTTCAGGTCAAATAGTGCATTTCGGGTGAAATCGCTACTCTCGGGTGAATAGTGACCCGCCAGCGCCAGCCGCGCGCACGCCCGCGCCCGCCCGCCCGCCTGCCCGCGCGCACGCTCACGCCCGTGCACGCCCGCGCACGCCCGCGCGCCTGCCCGCGCCCCGCGCACGCCGCGCCCCTCCCGTGCATTCCAGCCGCATTCCCCGTGCACCTAGCTCCCCGAACGTGCATCCTTTGCACCCGAGCATCCTTCCAAGCGTTCAACCGAGTCACCCGACTCTTTCCTCGTATCCCGAGGCTAGGTAAATCACTCTTGACTTAGAGGAGTTAGGGCTTTTTATATTTTTGCATGGCTATGGAGTACTATGGTATTTTATGCATACTTAACTTGCAAGACTTAACTTTTATGCAATTTTATGTTATATTATGCATGTGTTTTACCTTATAACTTGCTAGCATGTCGGAAAAAGGTTTGGATTGTTGTTTGGAAGACCATCCCGACCCGGAAATGGCAAGTGAGCTCACGGCCAAGTCTCTAAATGGGATGGCCGAGACTTGAGTTGCTCTTTTCAGGTTAAGATTGGTCTCCATAGCCTGATCCAAGTTATTTTCCGAGTTTATTTTGTTGTTCTTGCATGCATGAAGCCGGTATTATTTTATCGATTCCTTAAATAACATGTTTGTGAATGTTTGCATGTTTAAATGAGTTAATCAAATCATGGTAATACCGGTTTTTGTCAAAACGTGTTATTCATGATGTTTGATGTTTGAGCATGCAAAAAATGATTAAACCAAGACAAGGAAATTCTTTGTGATTTGAATCGAGCCATGAGAGTATTCGGCCATCTTTGACAAGGTGAAGCCGAGAGCTTCTTGGCCCTTTTTGGATCAAGAATGATTTCCTTATTTCGAGTTTAATTCATTTCTCGGATTGTACGAAAGTGTAATTTCGATATTTTCACGATTCCCATGTTAAAACATCGATTACATGTCTTTTCAAAACAAAACATGCATGGATTCGGGTATCGTTGACTCATTTGGGTCCATTCGGTTACGAGGGTAGTTTCGGTCATTGGACCAAATATCCTCGATCCTTACGGATTCGTGTTGGTCGCCGAATCACGAATCGTTTTCACAATTAAAGTATTCGGCAATAACCTTAAGCATTAATTCCACGAACGGGTTAATCGGGACGTTCACACGGTTAATTCATTCCATTTAAATAACTTTGCACGAATTGGACATTAATTTGTAACTCGCGTCGACGAATTACAAAACGGTGTTAATGCCCTTTTCAAAACCCTCATACTTTCAAATCCTTATTGTGTTGTTCTCCTTTTCTGAAAACAAATTTTCAAATCAAGGGCAAGAACATCATTTCGTGATTCGCCGACATCCTAGCGCAGTTTAAGATGTCAGTTGGGTATTCTGTATCAAAATACAGTTATCGGACTAATCATTTCACTCGACTTAACCAAATCCTAGAAAATGGTTAGGCGGAACTCTAGGTTCCAAATCTAGAGTCAAAATACAAGTTTGGATCAATTCAGTGGTAATTCAGTGTCACAACACCGAATCACTATAAAAGCAATCTACACACATGATATTCGATTCTCTTTTCCAAATTTCCAACAAAAGCAAAATACTAAAACATTGGCACGTGTTTGATTGCTTAGCATATGGCATTTGCTTGCAAAAACACTTTTGGATTAATAAACTTGTTAATCCACGTACATTCGGTAAATACAAAACACCTTGTCTGTTATTAACATGTTGCGTGTTATCTTTCCGCACTTGTTTGCCATACGGGTCGAGCTTGATCCCTAGGCCGAATAATATTAGGGTTCAACACCCTAATCATCGAGCACAGGGTTCAACGCCCTAATCAACACTCACAGGGTCCAACGCCCTATTCAGTGAGAGCGTCCATTGAATTTCAGTTCTTCGGTCTTTTTCCCTAAACTCACGGTGAGTTAGAGTGGAATAATAACCGAACGCGAGTCGACTGGAATTCGGCCATTTGTAATTTGTATTTATTGTTTTCGAGAGCATTGTAAGGATTTTATTTTGTACATTTATTCTGTAAGAATTCCAGTCGGTGAGCGAACGGTCCGAGAGTCGAATTAATCGAATCGGTCTAATGCTTGCCCAGATACAAGTAAATCCAAGAACTCGCGGTTCTGGTTCACGCAGGGATTCAACCTCCATGGTTCGATGAACTGTAACGCAAGATTCTGAACCAATTCCCCGACACACGGGTTTACTTCTCTCTCAGCTTCTCCACCGACATCGTTTAATTCATCGAAGTTACGGTGTCAAAACGTGTGAGCCGAGTGCAGCCTAATTCATGCGGTAAATAAAACAAAAATGCAAGCCTAGCAAGCCAGAGTACCGAAAGGGCGTGCGGGATATAGGCCCGCACGTAACATGAACCCCCGAACACGGATTTTCCGGTTCCGCACAGATCAATGCCTTAACGACAAACTAGGTGTTCCATACCCCTAGACTCGGGTAACTTATCCGCCCTCGACCTACGGGTCGTAAAATGATAAGTGGCGACTCCTTCTCTCACGCGTGTCCGTCACGCGTCCCCACGGGAAGGTGGACACTCCCAAGCCGCGCGATCCAAAAGCGCGCAATGCGGGCCCCGACGAGAGTCCACATTCGGGTCCGTACAGTAGCGACACTTAACTGAATAAGAGTCCTAAAACAAATCCACACATATAATTGGCTTAGAACCGCATCCTAGCCCGCCCTCTATGTTTGCCTAGGTTAGATGCATCGTTTGCAAATCAACCCCGGTTAATAACTGATTAAATCACGTACATTCGACTTAATACACAACTTGTCTGTATTCACCTACGTTTGTCAGTTGTTATCTGTTTTCCATCAGTTTTATCAGTTTTCTTGTGTTTTCCATATTGCTTTTGTTGATTTGTTGCGGTTCGGGTCCGAGCCCGTAGGTTGCGTGTTGAACGGGGTCCAACACCCCAAATCACCGAACACGAGGTCCAACGCCTCCTAACTCACTGAGTGCGTGCAACCCGAGTGCGGAATGGGATCTAGCCTCGAGTCACCATCACACTCCAAATATGGCCTATGCGGAGGCAAGTTGGATTGGATGTGCGAAACGTGTTTAGATATCACCCGGGAGCTCGATCGGTCCAACGGTTACAGTGGGGACTAATCGGTTCTCCTGCAAACCGTCGGTTCGATCGAACCCGACCCCCGGCTCCTTGAGCCCGCGTTGCCTTAATTTATTTATCGGTTATTCAAAACACAGGGTGAGCCAGAGCGGAATATTGGCCCAATGCAAACCGATCGGGATCCATTTACTTATTCAGTTATACTTTGTAATCATTCGAGAGAACATTGTGAGAATTTTATTTGTATACTCACTCATTCACTTGTAAGGATCCCCGATCGGCGAGCGTGAGGTCCGAGTGTCGAGTCGATTAAGTTGGTCTATCGTCACCAAGGGATGAGTAAGTTCGAATAATCGTGGTCTCGGTTCGCGCAGGGACTCGACCATCACGGTTCGATGAACTGTAACGCTAAGATAGTGAACCAATTTCTCGACGCACAAGCCTACTCATCCTTTGGATTCTTGGCCCAACTCGATCAATTCATCGACTTTACGGTGTCAAAACGGGCGAGTCAAGTGCACCCCTAAATCATGCGGTAAATAAACAAAACAGCAAGCCTAGCAAGCTAGAGTACCGAAAGGGCGTGCGGGATATAGGCCCGCACGTAATAGAACCCCCGAATTCGGAATTTTCGGTTCCGTACGACCATTGCCTTAGCATTTAGGTGTACCTTGTACCCCTAGACCCGAGCAACTCAACGGCCCTCGACCTACGGGTCGTAAACAGTAAGTGGCGACTCCTTCTCACGCGTGTCCGTCGCGCATCCCCTCGGGAAGGTGGATACTCCCAAGCCGCGTTGCATAGGCTTCGCGCATGCGTGCCCCGACAAATTTTGTTTTCTACTACTTGTCACCCACACACTGATGGTCAAACGGAAGTAGTAAATAGAACTTTGTCTACTTTGCTGAGGGCAATCATAAAAAAGAACATTAAAACATGGGAATAGTGTTTACCACATGTTGAGTTTACTTATAACAGATTTGTTCATTCTGCTACTAAATTTTCATCATTTGAAGTTGTTTATGGATTTAATCCTTTAATTCCATTGGATTTATCTCCTTTACCATTGATTGAGCATGTTAATTTAGAAGGCAAAAAGAAAGCTGAATTTGTCAAGCAGATTCATGAGAAAACAAGCCTCAACATTGAGCGAAGAACGGAGCAGTATACAAAACACGCCAACAAGGGCCGTCATAAGCTGATTTTTGAACCCGGTGATTGGGTTTGGTTGCATATGAGGAAAGAGAGAATTTCCGGCGCAAAGACGTTCCAAACTACTTCCAAGAGGAGATGGTCCTTTTCAAGTCCTGGAGCGCATCAATGACAATGCTTATAAACTAGACTTACCTGGTGAGTACAATGTAAGTGCTACTTTTAATGTTGCTGATTTGCTTCCTTTTGATGTAGGTGATAATTTGAGGACAAATCCTTTTCAAGATGAGGGGAATGATGCAAATCGTAGCAAGACTTCAAGGGATCCAGTTCAAGTTCCAATTGGACCGATTACGCGAGCACGAGCAAAGAAGTTTAAAGATGAACTCAACGGCCTGATTCAAGAGGTTTGGGCTCAAGCAAATTCGTGGAGGCCCATTGGACATGAATCACGTGATCCACAAAGATCCATCAACATTATTCAAGTTATAGAAGATTCTGGACAATGCTAAATTCAGCAAGTGTTTAAGGAAGCTTCTAGAATATTTGATGATCAAGAGAAGATATCATCATATTTGTTTAAAGTTTAAATCTCGTGGAGATATTCTAAGGATATTTAGATTTCATATCTTTATAGATTATGTCATATCTCTATCGATATTCTAGGTTTTATTTTCCTTATCTTTAGAGGAGATATGGCTAGATTAGGATTAGTTTGTGTCTATGTAAATTCATCTTAGTCAATTTTTAATAAAATGAACATTCAGAAAATTGTGAGAGTATTCTCTTTGGTTCTTGAAGAACTAATTCGAACTTATCGGAAGTTTCAGTGGCGTTCATCATCGACTTATCAAACGGCTTTCCACCACTGTTTGTGGCATCTTCATCGACTTAGTAAATGGCTTTCCATCACCGTTTGTGGCGTCTTCCTATATACCGAGGTTCTTGTTTCGCATTAAACAACGGGTTGAGGTCAGTTATACCAAGGTTCTTGTTTTTGTCGTAAACAACGGGTCGAAGGTTTGTCACTCAAATCTGATCGTGGAACGATCTTGGGTTCCTTTAGTTGTCAGGTCTCGTCATTCTTGGCGGGAATCGCATCATTTGGTATCAGAGCATCAGGCTCCAAATCGGGTTTATCCTATCCTTTTTATTTCAATTTGCAAAGTTCCGCTTCGTCGAGTTTGTTCTTTGTGGATTGTTAACAGCAAAAAAAAAAAGAGGTGAAAAAAAATCGGCAAAAAAAATATACAGAGCTGAAAAAAAAAAGATCGAAAGAAAAGAAAGAAGACATCGTTGTCAATTTGATCCAAATTCTTTACATCAGACTATTCTAAAGTTGTTATTTGTCATTCTTTGTGATCTGCATTGATTCTGATCCCATAATTTCATATAACATTCTAGTTTATTAATCCTTCATAGTAGTTGCCTTCTCTCTTGTTTCCTTTCTTCCTTAAATTTCCTTCAACCATTAATTTTCCTTGGTAAGTTCTTGGTGAATTGCTGCTGGAAATTTTGGAGAATTGTTCGTTTAGTTTAAAGAGATCTGAAAGAGAATTATTGAGTGGAAAAAGGCAGGAGTGGTGAGAACATTAGAGGGTTAAAAGCCACGTTTGTTTGAGTTAAAACACGAGTGTAGAGCGATTCACATTCTTGAGTGTAAACACGTAAGGGAGAGAATTGTGAGGTCCTTTCTTTCTAACTTTATTTTGCAGCAATCATGTCTCACAACAGTTCTAAGAGTATTCCCGAAGGTACTATGGAATTGACTGATTCGAAAATACTTATAGAGGCCATGATGAGTGAGATGAGGTGTGTGATGAGGTTGAAGTTTGAGCAGGTTCATGAACGGATAGATCTGATGGAGAATAAACGTGTGGAGCAGCCACGAAACGCTCTTAATGCACGTAGGAGGGAAAGAGTTCAACCGAGGGAAGTGAGGGTTGAAGATGAAGAGATTTATGGGGCTGGTTTTGATGAAGATGATCGAGATTCGGTTGTTAGTAATAGGAGACATGGAGGGCGGTTTAGAGAAGATAGGAATCGGGAAGATAATAATTTGGGTAGTATTAAGATGAAAATCCCATCGTTCTAAGGAAAGAGTGATCCCGAAGCATACCTTGAGTGGGAGAAAAAGGTGGAGTTTGTATTTGATTGTTATAGTTATTCCGAGTTGAAGAAAGTCAAATTGGCAGCAATTGAATTCTCGGATTATGCAATTGTTTGGTGGGATCAATTGATGATAAATAGGCGAAGAAATAGAGAGCCACCGATAGATACGTGGGAGGAAATGAAAAGGGTGATGGGGAAGCGATTTGTTCCTAGTTATTACTACCGGGAGCTGTATAATAAGTTACAAAGTCTTAGGCAAGGTAACCGGAGTGTATAGGAATATTTTAAGGAGATGGAAGTGGCCATGATTAGAGCTAACGTAGAGGAGGATCGGGAGGCTACTATGGCAAGATTTTTGGCTGGATTGAACCGAGAAATTCAAAATGCCTTGGAATTACAACATTATGTGGAGTTGGAGGATATGGTGCACATGGCCATCAAGATTGAGAACCAGTTCAAGAGGAGAGGCAATAGACGTGCAAGCCAAAGTCCAAGCACATCCACTTGGAAACCGAATCAGTGGAAGAAAGATGAGAAGCAATCCACGTCAATGTTGAAAACCGAGCAAAAGCAAGAAGCAACCAGCCATGTTCCTCAAGGTAAAACCGACATTTCTACCTCCCAGAATCGTGACATTAAGTGTTTTAAATGCCAAGGCAAGGGACACATAGCAAGTCAATGCCCAAACAAGCGGGTCATGATGATGCGAGACAATGGTGACATTGTGACCGACACCGATGACATGCCCCCAGTGGAGGACGTTCCCGAGGAGGAATATTTAGCTCCAGATGCATTGACATTAGTGGCAAGGAGAGCATTGAGCTTGCAAACAAAAGGAGTTGAAGAAGTGCAGCGGGAGAACATCTTTCACACTAGGTGCTACATCAAAGACAAGGTATGTAGTGTGATTATTGATGGTGGTAGTTGTACTAATGTCGCAAGCGCAACAATGGTGGAAAAATTGAGACTGCCCATGGTGAAGCACCCTAGGCCGTACAAGCTGCAATGGTTGAATGATAGTGGTGAGATAAGAGTGAACAAGCAGGTGTTAGTTGCATTTCGAATCGGTAAATACGAAGATGAAGTGTTGTGTGATGTAGTACCGATGCAAGCAGGACACTTGTTGCTAGGGCGTCCATGGCAATTTGATAGACGAGTGAAGCATGATGGCTTTACGAACAAATACTCCTTTGTACTTAATCAACGATCAATCACTCTTGTACCATTGACTCCGCAGCAAGTATATGAGGATCAAGTGAGATTGCAAAAAGAGAGTGATCAAAAGAAAGAGAGTGAACAGAAGAAAAAGAGTGAAAATCAGAGAGAGGCCGAGAAAAATGAGAGAGAAAAAGAAAATCAAAATTCGGCCATTGAGAGAAAATCAGAGAGAAAACAAAAGAATTTTTATGCAAAAATGGGAGAAATTAGGCAAGCAATGTTTTTAAATCAGCCGATGATTGTATTTTTGTACAAAGAGACATTTTTCAATACTAATGAACTTGATATCGCTCTTCCTAGTTCTGTTGTTTCTCTTTTGCGGGAGTATGAGGATGTCTTTCCCGAGGAAACACCACATGGGTTACCTCCAATCCGAGGGATTGAACATCAAATTGATTTTGTTCCTGGTGCGACAATTCCAAACCGACCAGCTTATAGGAGCAATCCTTAGGAGACAAAAGAGCTTCAACGGCAGGTAAGTGAGTTGTCGGAGAAAGGGTACGTGAGAGAAAGCATGAGTCCATGCACCGTTCCGGTTATACTTGTACCTAAGAAGGATGGGACGTGGAGAATGTGCGTTGATTGCCGAGCAAATAACAACATAACGGTAAAGTATCGTCATCCTATTCCTCGCTTAGATGATATGTTAGATGAGCTACATGGTTCTTGTGTATTTTCTAAAATTGATTTAAAGAGTGGTTATCATCAGATTAGAATGAAAGAAGGAGATGAATGGAAAACTGCCTTTAAAACAAAATACGGTTTGTATGAATGGTTAGTTATGCCTTTTGGTTTGACTAATGCTCCAAGCACTTTTATGAGACTTATGAATCATGTTTTGCGTGCATTTATAGGTAGATTTGTGGTTGTCTACTTTGATGATATACTCGTTTACAGCAAAAACTTAGATGATCATAAGGTACATTTGAAATCTGTTGTAGATGTGCTTAGGAAGGAAAAGTTATTTGCTAATATGAAGAAGTGTACTTTTTGCACCGATAAGCTTGTATTTTTGGGATTTGTTGTTAGTGCACAAGGTATACAGGTTGATGAGGAGAAGGTACGTGCAATCCAAGAATGGCCTAGTCCCACAAGTGTAAGTAATGTTCGTAGTTTTCATGGACTTGCTAGTTTCTACCGGCGGTTCGTGAAGGACTTTAGTAGCATAGCAGCACCACTTACTGAAGTGATCAAGAAAAACGTTGGATTTAGATGGGGAGAAGAACAAGAGAAGGCGTTTCAGCTAATCAAAGAGAAGCTGACCAACGCTCCTTTATTATCTTTACCTAACTTTTCTATAACTTTTGAGATTGAATGTGATGCTTCAGGTGTTGGTATAGGTGCAGTTCTCATGCAGGAAGGACGACCAATTGCTTACTTCAGCGAAAAACTAAGCCTGGCAGCCTTAAACTATCCAACTTATGATAAAGAGTTGTATGCATTGGTTCGAGCTTTAGAGACGTGGCAGCACTACCTATGGCCTAAGGAGTTCGTGATACACACCGATCATGAGTCCTTGAAACACTTGAAGGGCCAACAAAAACTAAACAAAAGACATGCCCGATGGGTGGAGTTCATTGAGACGTTTCCATACGTCATTCGGTATAAGCAAGGTAAGGAGAATGTGGTCGCCGATGCACTTTCTCGCAGGTATGCATTACTCTCTACACTTGATGCAAAATTGCTTGGTTTTGAGCACATTAAAAATTTATATGCTGATGACCATGAATTTTGTGAGAAATATCGGGCTTGTGAGAAAATCCCTTGTGGTAAGTTCTTTAGGCATGATGGGTTTTTGTTTCGAGAGAATAAGTTATGCGTGCCTAATTGTTCCCTAAGAGAGTTATTAGTGCAGGAATCACATGGTGGGGGGATTAATGGGACATTTTGGAGTTGCAAAGACTTTAGCTATTTTGCAAGAACACTTCTATTTCCCACATATGAAAAGAGATGTTGAGAGAATTTGTGGTAGATGCCTTACATGTAGGCAAGCTAAATCCAGAGTGCAGTCTAACGGTTTGTATACTCCTTTACCAATTCCTAGTGAGCCTTGGATTGATATTTCAATGGACTTTGTGTTAGGATTACCTAGGACTAAACGTGGGAGAGATTCAATTTTTGTGGTTGTGGATAGATTTTTTAAGATGGCACACTTTATTCCATGTCACAAAATGGATGATACTTCGCATGTTGCTGATTTGTTCTTTAGGGAGATTGTGAGGTTACATGGCATGCCTAGAACAATTGTTTCGGATAGAGATGCTAAGTTATTGAGCTATTTTTGGAAGACTTTGTGGTGTAAGTTAGGTACTAAGCTGTTGTTTTCTACTACTTGTCACCCACACACTGATGGTCAAACGGAAGTAGTAAATAGAACTTTGTCTACTTTGTTGAGGGCAATCATAAAAAAGAACATTAAAACATGGGAAGAGTGTTTGCCACACGTTGAGTTTGCTTATAACAGATCTATTCATTCCGCTACTAAATTTTCACCATTTGAAATTGTTTATGGATTTAATCCTTTAACTCCATTGGATTTATCTCCTTTACCTTTGACTGAGCATGTTAATTTAGATGGCAAAAAGAAAGCTGAATTTGTCAAGCAGATTCATGAAAAAACAAGACTCAACATTGAGCGAAGAACGGAGCAGTATACAAAACACGCCAACAAGGGCCGTCATAAGCTGATTTTTGAACCCGAAGATTGGGTTTGGTTGCATATGAGGAAAGAGAGATTTTCGGCGCAATGACGTTCCAAACTACTTCCAAGAGGAGATGGTCCTTTTCAAGTCTTGGAGCGCATTAATGACAATGCTTATAAACTAAACTTACCCGGTGAGTACAATGTAATTGCTACTTTTAATGTTGTTGATTTGCTTCCTTTTGATGTAGGTGATGATTTGAGGACAAATCCTTTTCAAGAGGAGGGGAATGATGCAAATCATAGCACGACTTCAAGGGATCCAGTTCAAGTTCCAATTGGACCGATTACGCGAGCACGAGCAAAGAAGTTTAAAGATGAACTCAACGGCCTGATTCAAGAGGTTTGGGCTCAAGCAAATTCGTGGAGGCCCATTGGACATGAATCACGTGATCCACAAAGATCCATCAACATTATTCAAGTTATAGAAGATTCTGGACAATGCTAAATTCAGCAAGTGTTTAAGGAAGCTTCTAGAATATTTGATGATCAAGAGAAGATATCATCATATTTGTTTGAAGTTTAAATCTCATGGAGATATTCTAGGGATATTTAGATTTCATATCTTTATAGATTATGTCATATCTCTATCGATATTCTAGGTTTTATTTTCCTTATCTTTAGAGGAGATATGGCTAGATTAGGATTAGTTTGTGTCTATATAAATTCATCTTAGTCAATTTTTAATAAAATGAACATTCAGAAAATTGTGAGAGTATTCTCTTTGGTTCTTGAAGAACTAATTCGAACTTATCGGAAGTTTCCGTGGCGTTCATCATCGACTTATCAAATGGCTTTCCACCACCGTTTGTGGCGTCTTCATCGACTTATCAAACGGCTTTCCATCACCGTTTGTGGCGTATTCCTATATACCGAGGTTCTTGTTTCGCATTAAACAACGAGTTGAGGTCAGTTATACCAAGGTTCTTGTTTTTGTCGTAAACAACGGGTCGAAGGTTTGTCACTCAAATCTGATTGTGGAACGATCTTGGGTTCCTTTAGTTGTCGGGTCTCGTCATTCTTGGCGGGAATCGCATCAGTGTCTATATAAATTCATCTTAGTCAATTTTTAATGAGAAGGAACATTTAGAAAATTGTGAGAGTATTCTCTTTGGTTCTTGAAGAACTGATTCGAACTTATCGGAAGTTTTCGTGGCGTTCATCATCGACTTATCAAACGGCTTTTCACCACCATTTATGGCGTCTTCATCGACTTATCAAACGGCTTTGCATCACCGTTTGTGGCGTCTTTGATGTGCTTCAGATTGCAGCCCAACATGTATATGAATTTTCGAGACCAGACGCGCATTCTAGAAGACTCCAGAACAAGAATTTAGCTTAATTAGATATTAAGTTTCCTATATTGCTATAATATAGTTTCTCTTAATTAGATATTATTTCCTATATTAGCTTGAATCAGTAATCTTAAGTTTCCTATTTTAGATTGTTTCCTTATTATATTTTAGGAAAGTAATCTGGAGAATATTAGATGTCAATTTTCTGTTCTAGAGTCAAGAGGGGTGTCTTCCCTCTATATAAATATGCACCAATTGTAAGAGAAGCAAAAAAAAAACGACGAATTTGATGAATATTTGAATGAAATTGCCTAGAGCGTTTCCTATATTTTTCTTATCTAAACAAGTCCTTTATTTAGTGGCGAAAACCCCGATTCTTATCGTTCATCCTTGAGCGTGGCGAATCAACCCGACTTTTCTTACTCGTGGCGAGTCATCTTATCGAGTGAGTTTTGTTGGTTCTACCCTCCACCCTTCTTTCTTATCAAGTTCTGGTTCGTGAGCTTATCATTTGGTATCAGAGCGAAGGTTCTATCCTTGTTGGCCGAGTGAAACACGTGTGTTTGAGTGGATTTTTTTTATAAATAAGCAAAGATTATGGATAAAAAGCAACCCTGAACGAGTTCCAAGAGGGGTTACTTTCGACCAAGACTTGCCTCACACTTTCCAGCAGACGCGAGAGGAGTTAACTGCACGGCTCGAGCGAGTGACCCAAGCCCTCGAGAGTTCCGGTGGAATAAGAAGACGCCAATGGGTGCGGAAGGATTATCCCCCAAAGAGAATTCCGACTTTCAACGGAAGCATGAGCGCTGAGGAATACTTGGCGTGGATTTCGGATGTGGACCGATTCTTCGACTACTATGGCATCCCGAATGATGGAAGTCGAGTTGTTAGAGTTGTTTATCGGCTAAGAGGCAAAGCGTCTACTTGGTGGGAGAAATTGGAAAATAATCGTCTTCAAGATGGAAGGAATCTGGTATTTACGTGGAGGCACATGAAACAACTCTTGAAGGTCAGATTCTTTCCTTTGGGATACGAAGAGCGCCTCTATGAATCTGAAGACGGTTGCATGAAGTCTACCTATCCTCTTAAGCATAGAAACACAAATGCTTTTCCTATGACGATTGTTGATGTTGAGGAAAAAGTACAACTTGAAGAAACTTCTATGAAGGGTGACAAATTTAAAGAAAATGTGGAGTCCAAGAATGAAGCAGCTCAAGCGTCACAAGATAATAATGTTCTGGTCGAGAAGGATTTAGCGATTGACAAGATTCTTCGGGAGGAACTAATTTCAAACTTTGAAGAGAAAGTCCAGGCTGAACTGTTTTTAGACCCAGGCCAAGTGAAACTTCAGGAAGTAATTGCTATTAAAGATTCGTCGATGGTGTTTCATCCAATCGAGGCAAAATTTGTCAAAGCATATACGACTCCACCGAGGAAGCAACAGTTCAGGCAACGAGTTGGCTGGCGTGGAAAAATAAAGCAGTCAATTTATGAAGAATTACTGGAAAGAGTTCTCAAAGAAAAGATGTTACTGAAGTGGCAAGTTAAGAAGCGGCGAAACGCACAAATCAAGACCAGGAGAACATCGACGAAGACTCGAGGTCGAGTCTTTTTCCAACCAAGAGGGGATGATGTGCTTCAGATTGCTGCCCAACATGTATTCGAATTTTCGGGACCAAACACGCATTCTAGAAGACTCAAGAACAAGAATTTAGCTTAATTAGATATTGAGTTTCTTATATTGCTATGATATAGTTTCCCTTAATTAGATATTATTTTCCTATATTAGCTTGAGTCAGCAATCTTAAGTTTCCTATTTTAGATTGTTTCCTTATTATATTTTAGGAAAGTAATCTGGAGAATATTAGATGTCAATTTCCCTCTATATAAATATGCACCAATTATAAGAGAAGCAAAAAAAAAAACGACGAATTTGATGAATATTTGAATGAAATTTCCTAGAGCGTTTCCTATATTTTTCTTATCTAAACAAGTCCTTTGTTTAGTGGCGAAAACCCCGATTCTTATCGTTCATCCTTGAGCGTGGCGAATCAACCCGACTTTTCTTACTCGTGGCGAGTCATCTTATCGAGTGAGTTTTGTTGGTTCTACCCTCCACCCTTCTTTCTTATCAAGTTATGGTTCGTGAGCTTATCACACGGTGTTCCTAAATCCATCGTTTCAGATCTAGACACCAGGTTCCTTAGCCATTTTTGGCTTACCTTATGGAAAATGTTCGATGCTTCATTAAAGTTCAGTAGCACAGCTCATCCACAAACAGATGGTCAAACGGAATCGATGAATAGGACCTTGGCAAATATGGTTCGTAGCATTTGTGGAGAAAAATCGAAGCAATGGGATTTCGCTCTTGCTCAAGCCGAATTTGCCTACAATAGTGCAATTCATAGTGCTACTGGGAGGTCTCCATTCTCCATAGTTTATCAAAAGGTTCCAAGGCATGCTATCGATTTGATCAAGCCACCAAAGAACTATAAAGGCAATGCTGCAGCTGAAAGCATGGTAAAGGAGGTGCAATCAATGCAGCAACAAGTTCATCAAAGGCTGGAAGCTACGAATGCGAAGTATAAGAAGGCCTCCGACAAGCATCGTAAGGAGCGACTCTTTTCAGAAGGGGATATGGTGATAGTGTTTCTTCGGAAAGAAAGATTTACAGTTGGAAATTATAACAAGCTGAAGCCGAAGAAGTATGGCCCATACAAGGTGTTGAAAAAGATAAATGACAATGTGTATGTCATAGATCTTCCCGAGTCCATGGATATTTCACGCACATTCAATGTGGCGGACATTTACCCTTACTATGATTCGAAGGAGCCATTATATCCTGAGTTCAGCTCAAGCTCGAGGCCGAGCTTTCCACAAGAGGGGGAGATTGACGAGGAGTCCTGCTTAAAGTAACAGCCCATATTCTAGAAGACTCCGGTTGCTACTAGAGAAGAATATTGCCATAGTACAATTTCTCTTAATTAGATATTGTTTCCTATATTAGCTTGAGTCAAGAGTCTGAAGTTTCTTGTTTCAGATTATTTCCTTATTCCATTTTAGTAAAGTAATCTAGAGGAGTATAGATGTCAGTTTCCTATTCTATAGTCAATGTAGGTGCATTCCCTCTATATATAGGCTATTCACCTCATTGTAAGAATTACATACCTCAGAAACACCTATTAATGAATGATACTTTGAGTTTGCCATAACTCTTTGTTTTCAGCATATCGTTAGGGTTTAGCCGTGTTCTATTCCCTTCGAGTCTAAATTCAGATTTAGGCACGAGAAATCGTGATCCGCGCTGCGTCAAAAATAAATCCTAAGTGTAATGAGCCCAAAAAAAAAGTAGGCCCAAGTTATTGAAAAGCAACTAAATTCAGCCAGTTGAACTGGAATCATCTTTTAAATAGATTTCTAGGATATGAACGGTCGTGGCTTCTTGTTCCACATGCAGCCCGCCCAAGAGCTCGACTTCTCCTCCATAGACATGCAATAACAGCCTTTGCATGGCTTGTTGGATTCGCTTATCTCGTGCTCTTGTACTTGCTCTAGCTGGCACATGCTTATCCCAATGCTCGACTTCATGCCATACCCCGTCATCCTGGAATGCTTTCGCATGCCCGTGCGAAGGGTCCTCTAGCTGGATCACATCACAATATTCCTATCTACTTCATCTGATGCGATTCCCACCAAGAATGACGAGACCCAACAACTAAAGGAACCCAAGATCGTTCCACGATCAGATTTGAGTGACAAACCTTCGACCCGTTGTTTACGACAAAAACAAGAATCTTGGTATAACTGACCTCAACTCGTTGTTTAATGCGAAATAAGAACCTCGGTATATAGGAAGACGCCACAAACGGTGATGGAAAGCCGTTTGATAAGTCGATGAAGACGCCACAAACGGTGGTGGAAAGCCGTTTGATAAGTCGATGATGAACGCCACAGAAATTTCCGATAAGCTCGAATTAGTTCTTCAAGAACCAAAAAGAATACTCTCACAATTTTTGAATGTTCCCTTTTTATTAAAAATTGACTAAAATGATTATATATAGACATAAACTAATCCTAATATGGCCATATCTCCTCCTAAAGATCATGAAAATAAAACCTAGAATATCGATAGAGATATGACATAGTCTATAAAGATATGAAATCTAAATATCCCTAGAATATCTCCATGAGATTTAAACTTTAAACAAATATGATGATATCTTCTCTTGATCATCAAATATTCTAGAAGCTTCCTCAAATACTTGCTGAATTTAGCATTGTCCGAAATCTTCTATAACTTAAATCATGTTGATGGATCTTTGTTGATCACGTGGTTCATGACCAATGGGCCTCCACGAATTTGCTTGAGCCTAAACTTTTGAATCAGGCCGTTGAGTTCATCTTGAAACTTATTTGCTTGTGCTCGCGTAATTGGTCCAATTGGAACTTGAACTAGATCCTTTGAAGTCGTGCTACGATTTGCTTCATCATCTCTGGCTCCTCATTCCTAACTCCTCTGGCTCTCCTCACACTTCCCACGGATGCAATTTCATCATCTTCCTCATAATCTTCATCTTCTTCATCGTGAGGATTCGGCGGCTGGCGGATTAGTCTCCTTGCATTGGGAACTTGCACATGCTGCCTAGGTTGCTCCCTCTGTATTTGATCAATTCGTTGATCTTGCCGGTCCATTCTATCACGGATATCTCCAAAAACAACTTTCAATCTCCCGAATTGTTGCTGCATGGCTTTCAAAGTAAAAGTAACATCTTGCTGGCCGGCATTACTTCCATCCCCGGTTGCAAATTCATTGACTTTTCCTGCGAAGCTCATGTTTGCACTACGAAAAGAAAATTGGTGTTAGGACCTCACAACCACTCGCTCAAGTGTTTGCCCTCAAATTATCGTCACTCAACACTTGTGTTTCGCTCAGTTCAATGGTTTTTTTTTCCCTCTGATACGCTCACCACTCTTACCTCTTTCCACTCTAATTTCCTCCTCAAAATTCTTTAAAGAACTCAGCAACTTACAAATCGAAGGCAACTAGCTTGTAATAATTCTAAACAGCAATTAATTTATTGACCCTAACTTGGACACAAACTAACAGGGAAATAAATGGTTAAAGGAAAGTTAACCAATGAAAGATTTTAGGAATGAAGAAAGGAATATATCAGAGTAATAAATGGATGGAAAGATATGGAGGATGATATAGGAAAGGGAATATCGAAGATCAGGTATTAGGTAATTATGGGAGCAAAATCAACGTGGATCAACAACAAAGGTAAATAACAACTTTAGAATGATTTGATGCAAAGAATTCGGATCAAATTGACACCGACGGCTTCTTCTTTTTTTTTAGCTATAAATTTTTTTGGCCGAATTTTTTTTCTCTTTTTTTTAAAGCTGGAACTTCGCTTTTTTTTTTTTGCTACTAACATTCCAGAACGAACAAGCTAGATGGAATGAAATTCAACGAATTGAAACGTACAGGATAGGATAAACATGATTTGGAGCCTGATGCTCTGATACCAAAATAATGCGGACCTCACGAAGGATTATGAAACCCGACGAGCAACTTGAATCGATTCCCAGATCGCCAAACACAGATTTAGATAAAGAGGATTATTGACCCGTTGTTTATAGAGAAACAAGAACCAATAATATCAAGACAAGGATTATTGACCCGTTGTTTATGAAGAAACAATAACCAATAATATTAAAGTGTACTGAACAATCACAAACTGTCACACTTGTTCGTTCGAAGGAGTTCAATGAAGAACAAAGGAGAAAATCTCACCAAAATACCAAAATAGTCTACCTCTGATCAGCTACTCAGCCTCCTTTATATAAGTTTAAGAAAAACTGGAAACTAATAAACTAGGCAACTAGAATAACCTTAGTTTCCTAAAGTCAGAAATAGCAAAGGAAACTAAATAAAGGCTATCTAGAATAGTTGACAGTCTTTCATTCCATCTTCAGCATCTCATGGTAAGTCAGTTGAATAAACGCCTTTGAAGACCCAATTGAATTAGACTCTTCTTGGCCCATAAAGCCCATCAGCAAGCTCCCCATAACTAGTTGGATTTGTTTGGCCTTCACCCGTGTAATTGGCCCACTTGAAACATGCAAGCCTCCAAGATCTCGTGCTTCAGCTCCCTCTTCACGAGTCCGACTTCCAAGCTCGTGTACATGAGCCTCATTGTCATGCCCATGATCCTCATCAGGAACCCCCACTTAATTGAGAGATCTCAACGAGTCCCCGTCGAGATCCCCTCCCCACTAAATTGGGAGATTTGAGTTCGACTTGAGTTTTGGAAATTCGGGGACTGAGAGGAGTGCGCCTCGCCGATAACTACCCCTGCTCCTCCCCATTGCTGTGCCTTTGGACAAAAAAAAAATCAGATATTTTATTTTCTTCAAAATTATTATTTTTTATTTCAATAATTGGAAGTGCGCCTTTTTGACGGAAAACAGGATGACAACCCAAACCGAACAAACCGGGAAAGGTGCAGGACAGGAAACCACACGAAAATAAGCTTTAGGACAAAAAATAGAAAAGAGCTGAAGGTTGACAACAAAAATTGAGTAGAACTAAATTTTGATTTTAATTTATTTGTAATGATTATGTTATTAAATTATAAGAAAAAGTGTGAAAATATAATGAATAGTTAAGAGAAAATAATGATTGTGTTATTGAATTGTGAAAAAAATTAATGAATAGTTAAGAGAATTTAATATTAAAAATTAAATTGAATTGTTAAAAAAATTAAAGAAAAGGGAAAAGTAACAATTATATTATTGAATTGAAGATAAGTGGAATATAATTAAAAAATTTTCTGACACCAAACGGGTAGCTTTTTCCCCTAGCAGACAGCCCATCAACAATCCCAATAAGACTAAGCAAAACTTCAACACAAGTAAAGCCGGTGTAAATGTAACTTGTGATGGACGCAAGGATTAGTTAAATAAGAATAAGACTACCACTGTCGCGATCCACTTATTCATTAGCCACCGTTATTGTCCATGACATATTTTTGCCATCAATTAGTCCCAAACGTTGGCATTCCGTCTACCATTTATACCCTACCGTAACAGAATAGTGAGGAAAAAGGTAACGTCGTCCATGAATTTTTCGTCACGGAAGTTAACGAAAGGGTATAAATGGTAGACAGAATATCAACGTTTGGGGCTAATTGGTGGCAAAAATATGTTGAGAGCAAAAACGGTAACTAATAAATAAGTGAGTGGCGACAGTGGTATTCTACTCGTTAAATAACAAAAATCCTATCGGACATGCCCGGAAGATATAGTCCTATGAATGACGACCATCATCGCAATAATGTGGGGTGCCTCACTAACCCCTATGCTGCATACCTGATCACGGATTTTAATTAAGAGGAAGAAAATCTCTTCTATGTACATAAAATGTACCGGGGTATGGAAAGCAGCCTTTCCTGCTAAAAAATAAGGCGGTCTTAATTTTGTTCGGCTCAAAATTACCACGCTTCAATGGGAGGGACTCTTGGTTCAATCATAACTCATCATGGGCTTGAGCCTCAGATTGGGCTTCAGCTTCAGGTTTAGTTTCTCCTTTCGCATTCTCCTCAGTTGCGCCATCCATATCCTTGCTCGACTGGTCCTTCCGAGGGCTTTCTGCAGAAGAATCATTGGAATTCTTTTCTGTTTCATTTTTTGCAGGCTTCTCTATCTTGGGCTTTGGCTTTGGAATTCTGTTGACACTACTTACCTGTACAGACATTGATGAAATAAAGAGAAATTGGCCAATTCGAGAGTTCGAAGTTAAGCAAAATATGCTTGAATAATATATACCGTGTCTTGCAGGCTGAGTATCTTCCTGTACACTTCGTCAGCGGTAAAAGCAGTTTTGTTATCGTCAGATTGCCTGTAATATGCCACATGCATACAAAATTTACCAAAAGTTGAAATGGAAGTACAGAAGCACAATATAGATAACAGTGTGAAGCACGAGAAGCTTAATGGCATGAAGAATCAAACCACCATGCGATCACTAGTTGCGGCTCTAGACATCAGAGTAAATAGGTAATTTGATCCCTGACTTTCGCTGAATTACGTCAATTGTGTCCCTTATTTATTTTTTGCATCAATTTGGTCCTTGAGTTTGTCAATTTGCATCAATTTAGTCATTGTACATCAATTACATACTCCACTAAAAGACATTACATCAATTAAGTTATTGCTACATCAATTGTGTCATTTTTTACACAAAATACATAAAGAACTTTTGGTACATCAGGTCTTTCCATCATCATGGTGTTAAATATGACGTTAACTGTGAAACATGTTACATCGTTTAGGTTAATAGAAAAAAATTAAGAAAAAAAATGAAAAATGGGGCTTTAGAAAGACGATAAAATAGCGTCATTTTGAGGGATGAACCAAAAATGACGTCGTTTTGTTGTTTAAAAAAAAGGTTAAAATGATGTCGTATTGAGTCCACCATTTAAAATGACGTCGTTTCATCGTCTTTAAAAAAAAAATGAGGGATCCCTACTGGAGCTCGCCCTTGCTCCCTTTGATTTTCGAAATAGAGAAAAAACAGAAGGAACAGCGGGGAGAGCTTCGACAGGGTCTCCCCGCCGACAACCTGCCTCTTGGGTACTGGACCCTCCGGTGGCGGAGGAGCCCCCACCGGCCCCCACTGTTTTTTTTATTTTTATTTTCTGTTATAAAAAAAAAAAGCAAGCATCTAAACAATGTAACATACTCCTTAGTTGATGGAAGGACCTAATTGATGTACCACAAAGGACCAGCTTGATGTATATTGCATCATAAATGACCCAACTTATTTAGTGGAGGATGTAATTGATATAACTTCCTTCAGCTGAGGATGCAATTGATGTAATTTTATTCAGTGGAGAATGTAATTGATGTAAAAAGAACCTATTTGATGTAAATTGAAAAAATAGGGGATCAAATTGACCTAATCTGCGAAAGTCATGGACCAAATTGCCTATTTACTCTTTCATCAATGTCATTTTCATCGTCAAAACAAGTCCATCACCGTAACAAGCCAAACAAATAAATGCAATGGAAATTGAGGGAGTCCTTATGCTATTTTTTTTTTATCCATAAGCTTCTACTTGTAGATTTATATGCATTTCTATATTTAAAATAAAATTTAAAACTCCCTTCACGAGTGAACTTGGGATAGCAGTGAAATCTCAACCAGCAGTGCATTTATGTCATGGAAGCAGATGTGCAAGCAAGGAAAAGAAAAATGAATCTATGGCTCTATACTACGGGATTTCCAGAAGTGACCCATTAAAGTGACAAAAAAACTTAAAGTTGTAGATCAGCTAGTCCCCCCTCTATTGATTACAAAACAATTCCCTACAGATCATTGCAACTATCTAATACAGAAACCCACCCTAAGTTTGCTCTTTCGAGTTTAAACAGTTAATCCTTGAAAACAACCGAACATTGCTCTACATCTTTGCCACTAAATCTCAAAGTTAGAAAAGCGACCGTGAGCGAGTTCACTTGGTATGTGCATGGAGTATGCAATTATGACCTGCCAAAAGGGCGACTCCACACCCCCCCCCCCCCCCCCCCCTAAAGCCATTTTGCAACACAAAGAGGATGACGACATAATGCACAAACATGAGAAAGAATAAGAGGAACTCACTTCTGCTCATTGTCCTTCTCTTCCAACCAGATTTTTAACTTATCAGCATCATTCAGTACCTGCAGCATGAAAGTTTATAATGCTGATATAGAAGTGTCGAATTTCACCTCAAATAGAAAGAAATTGTTGATATGAAACTCTCAAGGATTAAAATAATAATAATAATAAAAATGATCACAAACCTCATCTATGCTCTCCCTAGGAATCCAAGACTTGTTTGTCTCCCAATTCTTCACAATCTGAAAATCAGCAGAAAGGATTTCAGCGCATGAAAGAATCCAACCCTAGATATAACGTATTCTCCACCATTTAGAGTGCTATCCACAGAGAAATAAGCCAAAACTGAACCATCTCCACAAAAAAAAAAAGAAAAGCCCCCACATTATCACATGAAAAGTGTTAAATTATCCAGCAAAAAGCCTCACACGAATACCCAATAATAATAAAAGCCAATAATTCATGTTCATTAATTTGTGGAATGTTGGTCGCAACAAATCTCCATCCATCTCGTTTCTCATTTTCCTATTCTCTTCTAATTTCAACTAAAACAAAGCCATGCATGATCAGAACATGTCAGTGAAAGCACCCTGCAGTGGCCCTCGTCAATGAACATTAATCAAATTTTCCAGCTTCCCAAAAAATAAAGTTTCAGAGAAATCACTCACGCCAAAAATAGAAATAAGTTTCAAAGGCATTAGTTCTGCTGACACTCGCAGGAGACTGGTATCAATAATCAAAAAGCCACATATAGTCCCTTCTCAAAAGCCCCAAATCTTAACTCCTCTATAAGAAAGTAATAGCACACTGACACACATGACAAGTACCCTAAATTGATAAAAAAGTAAACCGCAATGTTTAAAAGATGCCTAATTACTCTCCCTATATCTATTATAACAATTTCCTAATAAAAAAAGTTTCAAAGAGGTAGAGGAGACTAAATTGTTCAACTATTTGCAGAAATCACTGCAATATTAGGTACACGAATGCCTGACTAAAAGGAAAAGGGCACTTAATAAAACGGGGGACCTGACCTAAAACTATTGAAGAGATGCAGCGCTATGACTAATATGCAGTAGTGCGGTCAAGAGTGAAATGGCATGGAAATATAAATACCACGCCCTTGACGGTAAGGGCGAATTTAAAACATTGCTCCAGTGATGAGGGGGGAAAAAGACATTCATACTAAAATTTCACCTAAAATTTCACCTAATCACAGTTTCATTGTACATGCAAAATGACTTCAAAATATTTCCAGCAAAATAAAAGACTTACAAATATTCAGACATTATGACCTAGCTTGACTCTCCAAAATGAATGCAATATCTTTTGTCCATTTTTGGATGGGACCATTCAAGATGAATCAGAGAATGACTATCCAAAAGGTCAAAAAAGAGATCATATTACAAAGGCAATAAAAGTAACTTTTCTTTTTTCCTCCAAAGACAAGGGGAGAGAGAGAGAGAGACCAATACCTCTTTTAGCTCATGAAGGTAACCTCGAGCATGCTCAACAGCTGCCGGTCGCGCTGTAAGTTCTTTCAGCCTATATGTTCAAAGAAAATGTTATGTGAACAGATAAACGGAGTCTCGAAGATAAAGTTTCCATGAAATGCTACAATGGATATACACACACACACACAGGCATCAATATATATATATATATTAATATAATAAAAGAAGACAAAAAGATCAAGGATATTTTAACCGCAAATATGATTTCCATAACAAGCATGACAAAAGATAATACCTGAAAAAAATTGGATCGCCCACAGCTTTTAGTGAGTTCAGTCTCTCCTGAAACTTTGTAGCCGTAGCATCTTCACCCTCAGTATATAACCATTGTTGCACCTAGAGAAACAAGCTAAACCAATTAAAAGGCAATAAATAGAACTTAATGAAAAAAATTTGAAAGCATCGCAGAGAATGCTACCTCATCCATCTTCTCGATAAAGGATTGTCGTTCCTCACTAGTGGATATTTTTGAAAATTCCTCTGATGTCTCAAGCTGTTGCAAAAATCAGGTCAGTCTACTGGAAATGTGCAGCAACTAGAGTATCGCATAATGTGAAAATCAGGAACAGAAAGTCTGACCAAAGAAAATGAGAAACAAGACACAATGTCTACACAATGTGAAGACCAAATCGAAGAAAAAAAAAACTGAAAGGAAACTTAGATTTAGACATTAAAAATAGCACCGTCTGGTAGCTTATTCTAGGTAAAGCTAATGAAACATCAATTCAAAAGTAAAACATAATAAAATTAAATTCAGAAAACCTAGAATAAAGAACTAAGAAAAACAAAAGTAAACCAGGCATTTCCAACCGAAGAAATGGACAAAATAACAATAGTAAAATATAAAAAAAAATGCATGTCTAAAATGCTAAGTTAAATCAGTGGTACCCTTACCTGTTCTTTGGTAGCATATATGTAGCTTTCCAAATCGTTCTTCAACTCTGCCGTTCTTCTCCTCTCTGCATCCTTTTTGTCAAGAGCATCCAATTTGCCTTTAGCTTCAGCAAAATACTCCTTAGATAGGGGATTTCCAGGTCCTGATGTCTTGTCAGTGATCTGGGATGAGTGATCAACGTCAATGGAAAGATCAAAGGCAAGTCCAACAGGATATTTGAAAGATGGAAGGGTATAAAATCCTGTAAATGATGATGAGCATGCAAGCATTAAGCTAACTGTATACCTTCAGTGGAACCCTAAAGGTTCGCTTTTTCAACTTCTTTTCAGGAACAAGATCTTCAGAACCTTGCTCTTCCGGACTAGTGTTACTCTTAATGCTACTTGCACTATCAATTGGTGGTTTTTCAGTGCTTTCCTCAGTTGTACTAGCTTCTGCCGTAACGTCGGGTGTAGCACTTGTTGAGTTATCCACAATCAAGTTCTTTCTTGGTACTTCAACCCACTCTGAAATTTCTATAACCGCATCTGCCCGGTCCAAAGAAAGAATGCCACTTCTACTGAGAGAGAAGTGCAAACTTGCTTTAATGGGAGAAGACAGATTCCTCAATGAATATCTGGAGAGAAGAATAGTTCATAAATAAGATCCGGACTTTATTCTAAGTTTGGTAAAAACAAAATTGAATGGCAAGAAACCATTTCCAGTATTAAGAGGTGTCAGTCTCAAGCTCATACTTTTCAGAGGCATCTGAGAGGCCAGAAACAGCATAGTGAGCAAAATCAGGGGAGCTAACACCAGGTGGTAAAAGTTCTCCACTCTCATATGCCAGCGAAACTTCAAAATCTTTGTTATGAATGATAGATCTATACATCTGCCAGAAGAGTCAGCATTATCAAAAATAAGCATTATTAAGTAACTGTTAAAGTAAATGTCTAAGTATTAACACAATGATAGATTTTATATCCACGATTTCATTCACCTTGCTGGGAAGCTTTGTCATTCGAGGTACAAGTAACTGCCTGGTGCTGTCGTCTGTAACAAGATCAAGACCATTCAGTTCAACCATAAATCCATATGGAGAACCATCCACCATTCCGAGTTTTTTGTTCAATCTGATTCCATCACTAAAGTTGGCAGCACATAGAGCTGAACCAAGAACAATAGCTTCATCAGCGTCGAGATGTTTGTCCAGCTCTCTCTTTCCGATAAACTCTTGCAATGTAGCCTGTCACGAGACAAAGTGAGAGAACTTTCATTGCTAATTGCTTCCATCTACAGACAATTTTAACATATACTGTTTGGAAATGGTTTAGATAGATGTACATCTTTTTTCTGAAGAAACCAAAACATTAAAATCATGAAAATATAATAAGGATTCCATATGACACTCCGAAAATTAAGTGATCCATAATAATTCCACTTTCAGCGACAGTAATATATACTTAAGAGAGCTTGTACTCGTGAAAAATAAGCATTCCCATTCTTTAAAGGTCACAAACCCAGTAAAAAACTTCATATCATGTACAAGAAAATGCTTAATGGTGAATGTGCTCACTCAGAACATAAGCAATTACTAAGGCCAGGTTTGACATTAAGCACATTGAGCATCTTGTACATCCTTCACAATCAATTCCAATCAATTCCAAAGCATATATTTCATCCACTTATTTAAGAGAGGTACTAACCTGCAACTTTGGTACTCTAGTGGCACCTCCAATCAATTCCAAAGCATATATTTCATCCACCTTCAAACCAGAATTCTGAAGCACTTGTTTAACAGGTAGAAGAGCTTTTTCCCACAAATCTGCACAGAGCTCTTCAAATTTCTCACGAGTGATTGTGCTCCTGATAGGAAAAATACTTTGAGGTAAGCTTTTCCTATTACACTTAATTAGGGAGTATGCCTGTACCATTAAAATGTAAATAAAAATACTTGACATGTTATGTCGAATGTTTGTTGACCAAACAACAGCCATTTGCTTGTAGGACCATCAGCAATGTAGAGAATACAAAATTTTACCAAGTAATGGAAGAAATTCATAGCACGCTGTCATTTATCCTAATACATTTCATTTTTTAGCCCTCAACTATAGATTATTAGTAAAAGAAAAAAAGGAAGTCCTTTTCATGCTATAATTTACCTCATTTTCATGATTGAGTCTTATGTTCCACGAAACTTTCCATAGAGTTACCAAATTACATAACAAGTAATAATGAACCTTTCTAATGGATTTTGAGGCACTAGCCCGAAATATCTGCTTTTCATTTTTAATGACTAAAAAAAAAAACAAAGAATGCAGCAGTTTTTTCATTCCTTACAGAATTGTAAGTTGTACCTGAGATAATGAAATTGTGAAAATAAATAAATAATTTTTATGGGGATTTTTGGAATTCAGACCATATGAAGACCAATAAATGCAGAGATGGGGATATAAATTTTTTCCCCCTCCACATGCAGATACTTAGGCCTTCTAAACCACTTACCTGAAATCTCGATCATCATAGAGGGATTCAACTGATATCGGAGCCACCTTATTAGCACTTAGAATTTCTTTCGTGCGCTTAAACTGTTTCTTCAATTTAGCCATTGCCTTGGGATGTTTTCTCACATCAACCCCATTCCCAAGTTGTTTGTTGAACTCATCAGCAAAATATTCCACCAAACGTAATTCCATATTCTGACCTCCAAGTTCATGGTTCCATCTAACATCCTTAACCTGAGCAACTTTCGCCGTTCTATTAGTATGTCAAAGAAATGAATTTGGAACGGTCTTCAGGTTCATAGATGTCAAAAGTTGATTTTGGATCATGAAGGAACACCCGAAGAAAGAAGAAAAAGAAAGAATAGACAAATGAATGATCGAAAGAGCTCTAACAATGTGCATTCGTAATTCCAACATGCATATGTCATTAAAGCACTCGTCCTGCGGATACACCAACAGATTAACCTTAAGGAAAATTGCACACATTAATCCTAATAGATCGACAACAATTGAATAACAATGTCGAGTCCCTAAACAGCCATGAGCACGAGCTCTCGTTATATTTCAGCAACATCAGTAAATAGTTTCAGCAAATGGGCGCACAAAACAAGAATCTGCTCTGCATAGTGTCATGACAGAATACATTTATTGAAAAATAAAATAAACAAACAAAGAGGGGTGTCCAATATCTGTCTGACTAATCCCCACAGCCCACATAGCACCCTACAACCCAACAGGACAATTAAGTCCGGTCCGGCCATGAGTGGCTTCATTGCGACTTTACCAAGATAGTCACGCTGTTCAACCACTTGGCCAGCCCTCCTGGCTTTAAATATATGTAAAATAAATTTCAATTAGAAAGCACATTAAGCAATTTGACCAAAAGGACCACATCAGAAAGTGCTTTGAGCAGCTGAACGGATCCAGGACTATCTACTTGGGAAGATCACGATAGATGTGTATATTTTACCGTATATAAGAAAGCCTAAGATTTTTTACAGTGAAATGAATACCTACTTTCATCTGATATTAGCAGAACCATACAAAAAGTCTATCGAACGATCTCCGTGAGCAAACTTCTACTTTTCAGTTTTTACCAAATACAAACAATTCAAGCTTCTAGAATAAGAAGGTCATGATTTATGCTTATAGGACAAAAAGTTAACTTATACCCCTAGCCTTCAGCAAAAAGGCTACATTATCTAGCAAAAGCATCTGAAAAATGCAAGGCCACAGACTAGCAAACAGATAACGTATCACAAGCCCCTAAGTTGCTGGCTACTTAATTATTCTTCTAAGAACCAACTTTCCACGCACGATTCAATCTGAAACTGCAGCACTTGTTTCAGTGTCTCGTTTATTAAGGTTATGCTGAAGAAGACATGTCTGCTGATACACTGGGCAAACGCTGGCTCAGGAAAAGAGAAATCCTGGCATTACCACCAATAAAACATGAAACTGTACGCTAATGGGCAAGTAACGTTTTACCTGAAACTGGTTCACAGTTACGGTCTTTCCAAGTTCTTTGGCAGGATATGACGAGAAGTACATCAGCGCAGCATAAGTGCTACTCGAACCCATATCATAAAACAAGACGTGCCTCGACTCGTTCGAGAAATCCTTGTCAATCCCATACTGCAATGCAGCCCCAGAGGGCTCGTTGATCAGAGAGAGGACATTGATCCCCGCGAGGTGGGCCGCCTGGAGCAATCCTCTGCGCTCGGCCTGGCCAAAGTAGGGCGGGACCGAAATCACCAGATCCTTGACGGGTAACTTGGAATGGAACTCAGCTAAATTCGCCGCATAACCGAGGATCATCCCCAACAACTCCTCCACGGTATACACAGTCCCACCATCATCAGCCCTGAAGCTCACCGAACCTCTCGAATCCTCCACGACATCGAAGGGAAAGTACATGGAGTCGAGAAAGCTTTTGGCGTAACCAAAGGGTTTACCGATCAGGTCCCTGATTTGGGAATAGACTTTGTCGGGGTGCCGGGCGACCAAACCGGCGGCTTCTTCGCCCAGGAGACGTGTGCCGGATTGGAACGCCACTAAAGCCGGGGACTTACGCTTCGACATCTCGTTGATCGCTATGGTTATCGGACTCTGCCCCTTCTTGATGTTCACGACGGCGACTTTCAGCCATTCCGAGCCAAAATCTAGGCTCGAGACCGCTGACCGGGACGGCACCAGGATCAACGACAGCACAATGAGGAAGAACGCAAACCTGGAAAGCCCCGCCCTCATGTCGGATCCGATTGACGGCGGCGGTTATATCCCAAAGGATATGACTGAGATGTGAGAATGAATTGCGAGATGGGATGGTATTAGGAGGAGAAAGCGACGAAGAGTTTTGACAGAAGAAGAGGAGGGAAGAGGGTAGAGAAGGGAGAGAGGGAATGTGGTAATTTCAGAAAAATATATAAACATTTTGGGTCATTTTGTAAAATTCCCAAAAAGTATGGACTCCAGCAGGTGCCCACGTGGATACCTTTGGTGCCTGGATACCAATGAGATGTAACCGCTTGGCAGAAAGTACACGTGGCCGCTCGAGAAAAGTTCAGTGATGCTGGGCTGGGCTCTCGATGCTCCCACATACTCCCAGAAGGTGCATTTTGCTCGACTTGACTTGATTCTCATGTCCTTTATTTTATTTTATTTTTTTTCTTTTTTCCCTTCTCCTTTTTCGTCTGTAAAATAATAATAAATGTCGATGACTCGAAATTTGGTATTCTTTTCGGTAGCGGTGATCGATTCCGTATATCCTATTCTTTTAGCGATACCCGAACCCTACCCTATACGAGACCGGTTCCAAGATTTTGGAACCAAACCCTACCCTGTTGAATTTTGGAACCGGAACCTACTCGAAATCTGTATTATACCACAGGTTCCGAGTACCCCGTTCCGACTAGACTAGAGTGTGCCCAGCCTCTGCGATGCCATGAAGCTTATTCTCAATCAGAAAGAACGTTTATGACAACAAAAGGGAAGACGAAGTTTACCTTCAAACACAGAACTAGAGGAGTCAAATTACATACCGTGATAGGCAACTAGTCTCTTCTTCTCGTTGGAGACGACAGCATTCTTGTTCTCGGGCCCAGCTATGATCCTCTCAAGAGCATCAGAGATCTCATCCTTGCTGATCTCCTTGAGGTCACGGCAAGCTGTGAGAATGGCAGCCTCATTAATCAGATTCTGCAAGTCGGCTCTGGTAAATCCTTGGGTCCTCGCAATCTTTTCAAAGTCAACGTCCTTTGCCAGAGCCTTTCCTCTCGAATGTACCTGCAATAGAAGGCCACAAAAATCAGAATTTGGTTAGCTGAACCTCTAAAGCTAGCCCTGCCTTACACCAAGGGAAGTGATTATAAGCTAATCTCACACATCTTGTGACATCTAATTTATTCCGTTCTGATCACGAGGGTAATAATACTTCATTGCTAAATCAAACAGGATTTGCTAAATCAAATATCTTGCCTTTTACCAAATCAAACACCTGCAATACGATCCATCCTGTACCTAGAAATAGTTTCGAAATCGGAATTCAAACACTAATTACTCTTCCAGCTCGACTCTTGGTCTACATTCACTTTGCATTATCTACAAGCTCTCTGAAGTACTGATCCGAGTAAGAGCATCTAACTGAATGAAATTTAGCTTAATTACCTGAAGAATTTTAACTCTGCCAGCGACATATGATCGGTCCACAGTGACCTGTCGATCGAATCTCCCAGGTCTCAACAGAGCTAAGTCGAGAACATCAGGCCTGTTGGTAGCAGTCAAAACAATGACCCCCGAATTCCTAGAGAACCCATCCATCTCTGTAAGGAGCTGATTAATGGTCTGCTCCCAGAGAACCCATCCATCTTTGAAGATTTTCAAGGGGTAGGGAGAGCTTGAGAAAGCTGTAATCGGAGTCTCGATCTCGTAGACGGCGGGAGAAAGAGACGTAGAGGAAGACGGAGAGAAGAGAATGCAGGGTTTTTGTGACTGCACTCCTAGGGCTTCTATTCTGATTCCGTAACTTCACTCTTTCTTCTTCTTTCTTTTTTTTTTTTATTTTATAAATATCCGGTTTCGAGTACCGGTTCCGGTTTCGGTTCTAAGTACCCTGTAGGCAAGAACCGGAACCGGAATCGATTTTCACCGGTTCTTGTGTCACGACCTGAAACTTATAGCAGAGTTTCCCCTCTATTCCTTAATATCCATTATCATATACGCAACTCATATATGTATAATCCGTTTTCCTAACTCCTAACACATTGAACTAACCCAGCAAGCTCTATATAAACATATAACCACCTAACTAATTCAGATATATGCATAAAACTCTCAAAGATTACTCAGTTGCAACCATCTTGTAACACAGACTGAACGAAAAGCTTTCATATATATATATAGCATACTTCTACAACACATCCAACCTTTAAACTAACTCGGCATGCTCTACATGAATATATAATGAGTCTAACGGATTCTAATGTACATATATGCTCTCCATAGTGTGTTCAGCTACAACCATACCACTAAACCAACTAACAAAAGTTTCAGGTCGTAACAGGATTGTACCATTTACGAACACTTACTACCTATACTATGGGTGGGCCTACTTGCCAAAATCCTTTGCGCTGATCCCCGTTATCTAAAGTCCTCATGTGCGGCTAGTCTAGCTCCTAGCTCATCTGGAAAAATGTATGCAGGGGTGAGCTGCAACTCAGTGAGTACTATATTCCAAAGTAAAATGAATTAATATGTTAACATCACAATTCACCACAATCAATCATATTTCTATCTATGTACATATTCCAGCAGATATAGGATCCAATACCAAGATCATACTTTCACACAACTCATATGGCAACCAAATCCAAACAACAATAATATAGCCATAGGGTTGCATTTCCTCGCAACAGAGTTATGACGGTACCGTGACCCCGCACATCTCACTCATACCATTCTCAACTTCCAATACCCACATCTCATAAGCGGGGGTCGCCCATTAACCTCTGGCGGTAAGAGTTGACCTTCATTTATATTCCGCCGGTCCAGCGGCCGATCAGGCCCCTATTTGTATTCCGCCCGGTCCAGCGGCCGATCATGTCCCTATTTGTATTCCGCCGGGTCCAACGGCCGATCAAGTCCTTATTTATATTCCGTCGGGTTCGGCGGCCGATCAGGCCCCTTTTATAATCCGCCGGGTCCAGCGATCCCATGGCTATAGTCCAACCATCACAAGCATACTAAGCATACACATCAACTATGTTCCGCAATCATTCAGCCACCATCACCTCTATAACCATACATATATATATATATATATGTTTATTATCATTTTACGATGGAAGAAAGTACTCACAAACACTCCTGAAATGACCACTTAATGAGTCGAGCCTTCCGGAGGTATAACCTCAGTCTCCCCAGCCCCTATTCAGTTCAAGCACAAAGGTTAGATAATATGCTAAATAAGAGTAAAAATTTGCATCAGTTTAACCACCGTGTTACTTCATCAATATAGCTATAGTGTAAGACGTTCATAATTAACGATGTTCATTCCCTATCTCTTTCGATTTCTACCCAACTCTCTTAATAGGAAACGATGCAAAATTATATGCACATGTATTCCTCAATTTACATCAACTTAGGATACGTTGAAATTTATATCAAATGGATGACCAATTTGATCAGCCCAATTCAAGAAGAGTGCAAGGAATTCTAAGCACTTCCTTGGTTCCAAAATACATATAAACAAGAGCTTATTCAATCAATCCATCACATGATATCATTATAATGCATGATAAATTCTCAAATCAGATCCCTTTCTCTAATCCATAGTCAGCTCAAAGAGCAAAATATATGCATATATATACATATGTTCACACACTTGTCTACATCTATATATGTATATATAGATTTTCAGAAGGGCATAGCTATGTGTATTAGAAACCTCCTAACTCAACTAAGAAATTTGCCCCCTGCCTTAGACAACCGAATTATTCAGCTTATATAAGTGACCAACTCATTCCAAAACAACATGAGATTAACTCCAAATATGTCCAATTCAACATATATCAGCTAGGAAAACTAACTAAATTACCATAAACTAATCTTTTGAAACTTGATCAGATAAGAAGGATGTAAGAAGAGCCACAAATCATGTACAACATAGTAAATATGAATGTTTAAATCACAGATAATCAACTTACTAATCAATACTCCAACTTAGTCTTCTTCCTCTTCTTCTTCTCCAAGAATTTTCTCAACTCAGTTCAATACTCTCTCTCTCTCTCTCTCTTCTGGTTCATTTTCGTTTTCTTTCAGCTAGGGATAGAGGAAGGGAGGGTATGGCTTAAATAAGGATGAAAAGAAGAAAAAGAAGGTGGTCAAAGATGGTCAAAGGCGGTGGGAAGGAAAGGGCTGCTGAAGAGGAGGCCACTTGGCCCATTCTACACTCATCTCTGTCTGATTTCTCACTTTTTCGTTTTTATTATTATTATTATTATTTTTTCATATAGATAATGATCCAGCCACAAGTTGTGGTATATTATATACATTTAAAGATCCAGCCAAAAAAATAATGGTATATTATATACATGTATGTTATGTAACCATGCATGTGCATATGGATATGTATATGAGCATATATGCATGTTTGGTGGACACTAGCCTCACAATCTCCCCCACTAATGAAAATTTCGTCCTCAAAATTATTTACCTGATATCGGGAAAATATATGGATAGTTGACTCTCATAGAATCCTCGGGTTCCCAAGTGGCTTCTTCTATCGAATGACTCTTCCACAACACCTTTACTAATGGAATTCTCTTGGTTCGAAGGACCTGCTCTTTCCTATCTAAGATCTCCACTGGCTCTTCCTCATATGTCAAGTCCTCATTTAACTCCACCGGCTCATAACTCAAAACATGAGATGGGTCCGGTATATACTTACGCAACATTGACACATGAAACACGTTATGAATACGGGACAGTTCAGGGGGTAGAGCCAACCGATATGCCACCTTCCCAATGCGCTCCAAAATCTTGTATGGCCCGATATATCTGGGACTAAGCTTTCCTTTCTTGCCAAATCTCATAATACCCTTCCATGGTGATACTTTTAAGAAAACTCGATCCCCTTGCTGGAACTCGAGGTCCTTTCTTCGTTTATCTGCATAATTCTTTTGTCGCCCTTGAGCTGTCTTTAATCTTTCCTTAATAACCTTGACCTTTTCGGCCGTTAAGTCGACTATTTCCGGTCCAGTTAATTGCCTCTCTCCAACTTCATTCCAACACAGAGGTGTTCGACAAGCCCGACCATAAAGCGACTCATAAGGAGCCATTCCAATACTAGATTGGTAACTGTTATTATAGGCAAATTCCATCAAAGGAAGGTAGTCATCCCAGCTGCCTTGAAATTCTATGATACACGCTCTTAACATATCCTCCAATGTCTGAATGGTCCTTTCGCTCTGCCCATCTGATTCGGGATGAAAAGCAGTGGTCAAATTCAGCTTCGTGCCCAGAGCCATCACAAAACTATTACAGTACTTGGAAGTAAAATAATAACCTCTATCTGATACTATGGATGCCGGCACACCATGCAACCTCACAATCTCCTTAATGAACAATTGTGCCAACTGATCAGCACCAAATGTCGTTTTAGCTGGTAGGAAGTGAGCGGATTTAGTCAGCCTATCAACTATCACCCATATAGAATCATGCCCTCTTCGTGTTCGTGGAAGTCCCGAGACAAAATCCATGGTGATCTTTTCCCATTTCCATTCAGGTACCGGAAGAGGTTGTAGTAACCCGTATGGGTGCTGATGTTCTGCCTTAACCTGCTGACATACTAGACACTTAGCAACATATTCAGCTATCTCCTTTTTCATGTTATACCACCAATAACTGCTCTTCAAATTATAATACATCTTGGTGCTTCCCGGGTGCATCGCATATGGTGAGCTATGGGCTTGTACAAGGATCTCTCTCTTCAACTCAGCATCGTCAGGTACACAAATTCGATTCCCAAACATAAGTGTGTCATCCTCTTTCAAAAGAAATTCAAACTTCTTGCCTTCCTTTACTCTGCCTTCCTTAATCTTGTTTTTCATCTCTACTAAAAATGGATCTACTTGTTGCGCTTCTCGAATTCGATCAACTAGCACTGGTTTCATATCATAAATAGCCATCAATGCTCCTAAACCGGTCATCTCTAGTTTAACTTCCAGTGATCTAAACTCATTGATAAGTGTGTCATGAATACTCCACGTACCTGCTAATCTTGCTGAGGATTTCCGACTCAGTGCATCTGCCACGACATTTGCCTTCCCTAGATGATAGTTGATCGTGCAATCATAATCTTTAATTAATTCCATCCATCTCCTTTGTCTTAAGTTGAGTTCTTTCTGAGTGAACAAATATTTCAAACTCTGTGGTCTGTATAAATTTCACATCTTGCTCCATACAGGTAAAGTTTGAGAGCGAATACCGCAGCTGCCAGTTCAAGATCATGTGTCGGGTAATTCTTCTCATGATTCCTTAGTTGCCGAGATGCATAAGCCACCACTCTGCCATTTTGCATTAATACGCAGCCTAAGCCTTGATGGGATGCATCACTATATATCACAAACCCCTCATCAGTGGACGGAATAACAAGCACTGGGGCAGTGGTCAATCTCTTCTTCAACTCCTGGAAACTTTGCTCACACTCATCTGTCCATTCAAACTTCAGACTCTTTCGCGTTAACCGAGTCAGGGGAGCAGCAATAAGGGAGAATCCTTCCACAAATCTTCGATAATAACCAGCTAATCCTAGGAAACTCCTCACCTCCGTTACACTTGTAGGGCGATTCCAATTCAAAATAGCTTCAATCTTCGTGGGATCTACTGATACACCATCACCTGAAATCACATGCCCGAGGAATCCCACTCAGTCTAACCAAAACTCACATTTGCTAAACTTAGCATAAAGTTTTCTTTCTCTCAAAATCTGCAACACTACACGAAGATGTTCTTCATGCTCATTCCGGTTCCTCGAGTATACCAATCTATCATCGATGAAAACCACCACAAACTGATCAAGATATGGCTGGAAGACTCTATTCATTAAATCCATAAAAGCTGCTAGAGCATTTGTTAACCCGAAAGGCATCACAAGGAATTCATAGTGTCCATACCGAGTGCGAAAAGCAGTCTTGGGCACATCAGAGTCCTTGATTTTCGGCTGGTGATATCCCGATCTAAGATCGATCTTCGAGAAGACGGTAGCACCTCGGAGCTGATCAAACAAGTCATCTATCCTAGGTAAAGGATATTTATTGCGCATCGTTACCCGATTCAGCTGTCGGTAATCCATACACAATCTAAGTGAGCCATCCTTCTTCTTCACAAACAAAACTGGAGCACCCCAAGGAGACACACTAGGCCTAATGAATCCTTTTTCTAATAATTCTTGTAGCTGGACTTTCAATTCCTTGAGCTTTGTCGGGGCCATACGATACGGTGCGCGGGAAATCGGGGCAGTACTGGGCTCTAACTTTATAGTAAACTCAATCTCTCTATCGGGAGGAAGGCCAGGTAAGTCATCAGGAAAAACATCTGGGAATTGGCAGACCACTGGAATTTCGCTAAGTTCAGGTGAGTGTGTCTCGGTAGCAACTACATGTGCCAAATATCCTTCACATCCCATTTTCAAAAGTTTCGTCGCCTCGAGGGATGATATAACATTGAATGGAACACCCAACTGATCTCCATGAAACTTAAATTCAGGCTTATTCGGTATTCTAAAGATAACCTCCTTCTTGTAACACTCCACCGAAGCATGATGAGAAGCAAGCCAATCCATCCCGAGGATAACGTCAAAATCCCAAATGCTTAAGGGTATTAAATCTACTAACATCTCCTTATCCCCTAAGTGTAGCCTACAACCGCGATACACTTCCCCAACCACTACGCTCTCCCCCGTCGGTGTAACTATGGACATACGACTATCTAATAACTCTCGTGGTCTATCAGAATGCATGGCATATGACAATGAGATATATGAATGAGTGGACCCTGGGTCTATAAGTACATGAGCAGGTTTATTAAAGAGATTTAACGTACCCGTCACAACAGTAGGAGTAGCGTCTGCATCCCGCTTCGTTAAGGTGAATACTCTACCCTGTGTCATTGGTCTATTTGCCTAGCCTGCTGAGCTCACCATCGATCCGCCCCCTCGGCTTTGAACACTCTTATTGCTACTCATCTGCCCACGGCCTCTCATCGCCGATGGCCTATTGCCCACACTAGTGCTGCTAGACGCTGCTACTATAGGCTGCCTACAATTCCTCTGTACATGTCCCTTCATGCCACATCTAAAACAAGTAACACATTCACCCCTTAATTGTGGGCAATTGTTTCTTAAATGATCACGACGTCCACAATGAAAACAGCTGCCAGACTACACTTGACAAACTCCGGAATGAAATCGACCACAATTCTGACAATTTTGATGCCTCGGAAAGTTAGCTCCACCATAACTCCCACCACTCTGACTCCTCATGCCCTTATCTTCATGAAACCATTGTGGAGACTGCTGATATGTTGATTTCCCTCTATTGAAGCCTTGCGTAAACCCGCCTCTTTTTGGGGGTCGGGAGGAACCCTCTACCATTGAGCTACTAGGCCGAGTTCTACTTTGTTCTCTCTGAAGAACTTCCTCTCGTAAGTCCTCCTCAGCAATGATGGCTTTATTATACAGTTCTGCAAATAATGGGATCTCCAGAACGAAAACGCGCGACCTAATATTGAGGTTCAATCCATCCAAGAACCTACTGCATTTGGAAGTTTCATCACTTACCAATGTAGGGGCAAAACGTGACAACTTGGTAAATTTTACTTCATATTCAGCTACGCTGAGCTCTCCTTGCTTCAAATTAAGAAATTCCCGCTCCTTGGTGCGCCGAAACGAGGCTGGAAAGTACTTGTTATAAAATGCTTGCGTAAACTCACCCCAAGTGATAACATGTGAAGAGTTCGGGTCCAGTCGTCTCTGAGTAGCCTCCCACCAGTACTGAGCATCCCCTTCTAGCATAAATGTTGCAAGTGCCACACGTTGGGTGTCCGAAACCTCCATGATTGAGAAAATCCTCTCTATTCCAGCTATCCAATTCTCTGCTTCTATCGGATCAGCACTTCCCGAAAAACTAGATGGACCATATTTCCTAAACCTTTCATACGGCGTCAATTGTTGCTCCATGTGAGATGTGGATGCACTCGGCTGTGCTGCTTGCCTCTGGAAGAAGGCCGTTTGTTGCTCAATTAGCTGCGCTTGCTGCTCAACTAGACGAGTCATGGCTGCTAATGTTTGGTGGATTGGTGGATCTTGATCCCTAGGAGCTGCAGCAGCTTCTTGAGGAGCTTGAGACACTTGCTCCTCTGTCATCGGCTCAGGTGTACTCAGATCAGCTAAATTCTCGGCTGTACGGTATCTACGTCGACCCCGCCTTGCACGTTTAGGTCCCATTGCGAATTTTCCTAAACAGAACACAAGTTAACCAAGCATTTAACAAACACAATGATAAGATATATCCCGTCCTAGGGCCGCAACTAATAAAAAAGAACGGGGATCAAGCGCACTAGGTCTTCAAAATCCTATAACCTAGGCTCTGATACCAAAAAATGTCACGACCCGAAACTTATAGCAGAGTTTCCCCTCTATTCCTTAATATCCATTATCATATACGCAACTCATATATGTATAATCCGTTTTCCTAACTCCTAACACATTGAACCAACCCAGCAAGCTCTATATAAACATATAACCACCTAACTAATTCAGATATATGCATAAAACTCTCAAAGATTACTCAGTTGCAACCATCTTGTAACACAGACTGAACAAAAAGCTTTCATATATATATATAGCATACTTCTACAACACATCCAACCTTTAAACTAACTCGGCATGCTCTACATGAATATATAATGAGTCTAACGGATTCTAATGTACATATATGCTCTCCATAGTGTGTTCAGCTACAACCATACCACTAAACCAACTAACAAAAGTTTCAGGTCGTAACAGGATTGTAACATTTACGAACACTTACTACCTATACTATGGGTGGGCCTACTTGCCAAAATCCTTTGCGCTGATCCCCGTTATCTAAAGTCCTCATGTGCGGCTAGTCTAGCTCCTAGCTCATCTGGAAAAATGTATGCAGGGGGTGAGCTGCAACTCAGTGAGTACTATATTCCAAAGTAAAATGAACTAATATGTTAACATCACAATTCACCACAATCAATCATATATCTATCTATGTACATATTCCACCAGATATAGGATCCAATACCAAGATCATACTTTCACACAACTCATATGGCAACCAAATCCAAACAACAATAATATAGCCATAGGGTTGCATTTCCTCGCAACAGAGTTATGACGGTACCGTGACCCCGCACATCTCACTCATACCATTCTCAACTTCCAATACCCACATCTCATAAGCGGGGGCCGCCCATTAACCTCCGGCGGTAAGAGTTGACCTTCATTTATATTCCGTCGATCCAGCGGCCGATCAGGCCCCTATTTGTATTCCGCCCGGTCCAGCGGCCGATCATGTCCCTATTTGTATTCCGCCGGGTCCAGTGGCCGATCAAGTCCCTATTTGTATTCCGCCGGGTTCGGCGGCCGATCAGGCCCCTTTTATAATCCGCCGGGTCTAGCGATCCCATGGCTATAGTCCAACCATCACAAGCATACTAAGCATACACATCAACTATGTTCCGCAATCATTCAGTCACCATCACCTCTATAACCATACATATATATATATATATATATGTGTGTGTACGGACCCGAATGTGGACTCTCGTCGGGGCCCGCATTGCGCGCTTTTGGATCGCGCGGCTTGGTCGGAACGTCCACTTTCCCGTGGGGACGCGTGACGGACACGCGTGAGAGAAGGAGTCGCCACTTATCATTTTACGACCCGAAGGTCGAGGGCGGATAAGTTACCCTGGGTCTAGGGGTATGGAACACCTAGTTTGTTGTTAAGGCATTGGTCTGTGCGGAACCGGAAAGTCCGTGTTCGGGGGTTCATATTACGTGCGGGCCTATATCCCGCACGCCCTTTCGGTACTCTGGTTTGCTAGGCTTGCATGTTTTATTATTTACCGCGTGGATTAAGTTGCGCTCGGCTCGCACGTTTTGACACCGTAAACTCGATGAATTAAACGATGTCGGTTGAGAAGCCGGGAGAGAAATAAATCTATATGTCAGGGAATTGGTTCACAATCTTGCGTTACAGTTCATCGAACCATGGAGGTTGAATCCCTGCGTGAACCAAAACCGCGAGATCTTGGATTTACTTGTGTCTGGGCAAGCATTAGACCGATTCGATTAATTCGACTCTCGAACCGTTCGCTCACCGACTGGAATTCTTACAGAATAAATGCGCCAAATAGAATCCTTACAATGCTCTCAAAACAATAAATACAAATTACAAAAGGGTCGAATTCCAGTCGTTTCGCGTTCGGTTATTATTCCACTCTAACTCACCGTGAGTTTAGGGAAAAGACCGAAGAACTGAAATTCAATGGACGCTCTCACTGAATAAGGCGATGGACCCTGTGAGTGTTGATTAGGGTGTTGGACCCTGTGCTCGATGATTAGGGTGTTGAACCCTAATATTATTCGGCCTAGGGATCAGGCTCGACCCGCATGGCAAACAGGTGCGGAAAGATAACACGCAACATGTTAATAACAGACAAAGTGTTTGTTATTGTCGTGTTTACGTGAATTAACAGATTATTAACCCAGGGGTGTTTTTGCAAGCAAATGCCATATGCTAAACAATCAAACATGTGCCAACGTTTTAGCATTCGGCTTTGTTTTGAGAACTTGACAAAGAGAGTCAAATCTCAGGTGTGTGGATTGCTTTTACAGTTGTTCTGTATTGTGACACTGAATTACCACTGAATTAACCAAACTCGTGTTTTGACTCTAGATTTGGAATCTAGAATTCCTCCTAACCATTATCTAGTGTTTAGTTAGGTCGAGTGAAAGGTTAATCAGCATTTTGCATGTTTTCTGATAGAGATAACTGTTCTAGTTACCCGAGTCTATGTTAGGATGATAGAAACTCATCAGTTAGATAAGAAAGGCTATGCAGATGAACCTGCACCTGAACAGGTAGCCCATTCTTATCCCGTACTGTAGTGTTTCTGTCATGCTAACCCTAAGGGTATCGCTGAATTGTGAAAAGACGATTTTTGCCCTTTATTTGAAAGTTGTTTTCAGAAAAGGGAAACATCGTAGTGCGGGCTACCTCGGCTTGTAGCTGGTGTCAACCAAATCCCTGGATCGTCCAGGGTTGTGCAAGAACCCCGGGAAAGCCAAGGAACCGGTCGATCTGCCCGGAAGTGATCTAGAAAGATCTTCTGTATCGTGACCTAAGCTACCTGGAATCAGGTAAAAACTCAAGTTGAGACACAAAAGCCCTTTTTAGACGTCCATGCTACATCGGACTGCGCGTTTCGGGTTTTGAAATTGATAAGTTTGAAAAGGGCACCAACGTCCTTTGACGACTCGTCGACGCGAGTTATCAGTTAATGTCCAATTCGGGTAAACTTTATCAGTGTGAAGTGGGTTTAATCATGTGAGCGTCCCGATTAACCCGTTTGTGGAATTAATGCTTAAGGGTTATAGCCGAATGCATTAATTAGGAAAACGATTCGTGATTCGACGACCAAAATGAATCCATAACGATCAAGGATAATTCAGTTGAATAACCGACAATATCCTTATAACCGAATGGATCTAAATGAGTCCTCGATGCATGAATCCATGCACGTTAATTTTAAAAGAGTCTTTACATGATAGTTTAACATAGGAATCGTAAAGACATTGAAGTAAAAATTCACACCATCCGATAAATGAATTAAACTTGAGATAAGGAACTCATTCTTGACCCAAGGAAGGCCTAGAAGCCCTCGGCTTCATCTTATGAAAGTTGGCCGAAGGTTCTCATGGCTCTATCCGAGTCACAAATGATTTCCTAATCGTGGTTTAATTATTTTTCGCATGCTCAAACATCAACCGTGATAAATAACACTCCTTTTTAATAAAAGCCGGCGTTATCACGATTTGTTTAGCTCATTTAAACATACAAGCATTCACAAACGTTTTAATTAAGGAAAGGATAAAATAACACCGGCTTCATGCGTGCAATAATGATAAAACAAGCTCGGAAACTAACTTGGATCAGCTAAGGAGACCGATCTTAACCCGGAAAGAGCAATTTAAGTCTCAACCCTCTCATTTAGAGAGTTGGCCGAGAATTAATTTGCCATAGTCGGGTCGGGATAGTCTTCTTTACGACGATCCAAGCCCTTTTCCGACATGGTAGCAAGTCATAAGATAGTGCACATGCATAATATAACATAAAATTGCATGAAAATTGAATCTTGCAAGTGAAACATGCATGAAACACCATAATACTTCATAGCCATGCAAAAATATGAAAAGCCCTAACTCCTCTAAGTCGAGAATGTTTTACCTAGCCTCGGGATACGAGGAAAGAGTCGGGGAAGTGTTTGAGAGTCGGGTGACTCGGTGGAACCCTTGAAAGGGTATTCGGGTGCAAGGGTGGACGCGCGCGGGTACGGCCAAGCACGGTGACGGGGGTCGGGCACGATGACGAGCGCCGGTGATGGGCACGGGTGTCGGGCACGGTGACAGGCACGACGAGTACTGGTGGCGCTGGTGACGGGCGCTGGTGGCACTGGGCACGGGTGTGCTCGGTGACGGGCGCGAGTGGCGCTGGTGACGGGCGCTGGTGGCGCTGATGACAGGTGCTGGTGGCGCTGGGCACGGGTGTGCTCGGTGGCGGGCGCGGGTGGCGCTGTGACTGGTGTGGGCATGCTCGGTGACGAGCGCGGGTGGCGCTGGTGACGGGCGCTGGTGTCGGGCACGGTGACAGGCACGAGCGTGCTGGATGACGAGCGCTGGTGGCGCTGGGGACGGGCGCTGGTGGCGTTGATGACAGACGCGGGCGTCGGGCACGGTGATAGGCACGGGCGTGCTCGGTGACGAGCGCTGGTGATGCTGGTGTCGGGCGCTGGTGGCGCTGGTGATAGGCGCTGGTGGCGCTAATGACAGGCGTGGGCGTCGGGCACGGTGACAGGCACGAGCGTGCTCAGTGACGGGCGCTGGTGACGGGCGCTGGTGGCGCTGATGACAGGCTCGGGCGTCGGGCACGGTGACAGGCACGGGCGTGCTCGGTGACGAGCGCTGGTGGCGCTGGTGACGGGCGCTGGTGACTGGCACGGGCGTGCTCGATGACGGACGCTGGGGTGCTCAGTGACAGGGGCTGGCGCTGGTGACAGACGCTGGGGTGCTCGGTGACGGACGCTGGTGACGCTCGGTGACGGACGCTGGTGACGCGTCACTGTTCACCCGAGAGCTCCAACTTCACCCGAAACGGCCACAACGATAAGCAAATGACTCCAAACTAAAAAACTGGGTTCAGAAATGGGATCCTTGGGTCCAAAACTTGTCGTCTATGAAGTTTGAAGAATTTTGGATATAAGTCGGAATAGTGCCCGCTATGGATCCCGACCTAAACTCCAAAGATATTTGGCTTGGTTTTCGGTTTTCATGAAGTTCTTTGCTTGCTGCTGGTTCCTAAGAAGTTGAGAGCATTTTCTAGAGGGAGAAACTAGCAAGATTATGTGTGCTTCCTCCATGAATCATTAGCTTAATGACAAGTATGCAATATATATGTGAAGCTAATGAGCAATTAAGCAAAACAAAGCACCATTAAGGGCCTCATTAGCAAAAGTCGATTGCCCTAATGGAGATGAGGATGAATGTCCTCCATGTATCTTGATGAGGAAGAACCAAGAAGCATTAATGGAGGTAGAGTTAATGGCTTGAGTGTTGACTAGAAAGACCAAAGATATTTTGGGCTAGGTGAGGGTAAGAGAGGAAGAGGAAAAGGCCGAAAGCTTTGGGGCAAAGGGCGGTTGCCCTTGGGCAGCCCGTGGGTCCCACGGCTTGAGAGGAGAAACCGGGAAAAGACTCGGGTCTCAATTGGTTGCGTATTCGAAGTTCGTGGTTCGAATTGAACGTCAAATTGTCGATATACGCGTGAAAACGGAGTTAATGAGCCCGAGATTGACATTTTTCATTGAGAAATGTCCCGGATGTGTGTGAGGTTCGGAAGCCGATTTTGCTCATTGTAAGCGACCAGGGCGAAGTTGTTCGCTTCTGACAGCATATTTCTTATCTGCATCTCACGTTGGTCATTTTGACATAAGTTGTTAGATAACGTGAACAATCATCCCTTAAGCCGGTAATGCTAACGTGGGGCCGGAGACGTCCTAGGAGGCCGAAACTGGATTTCTCAGGATGACTTCTTAGTTGCTTGGGCACTCCGGAGATTGCTGTAATCTCTGTTTGTCAAGATAAGACCTCCAAGGACTTGAAGAGTGTATCTGAGACCTCTAAAGCGCTGTTCGGGAGGTCTAGATGAGTTGTGTGATTTATTCCGACGATTCCACATTGAGCCTTGAGAAGGCTAGCATTGTGTAACGTAAGCATTCGGCGTCAAGTTTCCCCAAAGAGGACCTCCGGACATGGATTTCCACTGAAAATGGTCATTTCCGCTCCTTAGAGGTTACTCGGGAAACCATGAAAGGTTTTGCTGTCTGTTTTGCCCAATTGTGAATGTCTGCTAGAGTTTTCTGGGCGATGCGGTGTGAACTTCGTTTGCCGTAATTCCATCAGACCATTCTCCGGCTATGCTCTTCTGAAGAGGGATATGCTTGTTTTGCCGTTCAGAAGTCATTTGAAATGTCTGTGTGACTTCCAAGAGACAATTTGAAGAATTATTCATGCTCTGTGTGCTGATGGGGCATGGCCGCGTCTGATATTTGGCATTAACTTTTCTCCAGAAAACCGGCATTTTTGGACTTCCACTGAAAAGTTGTCAGTATACAGAAAATTGTTCTGTATAGAGTAGATGATTTGCAAAATGCCTTTGAAGACATTTTCCATCTTTTTGGCACTGATGTGGATTTTTGGAGTCCAATAATTACTATCTTCCGACAACCGAGCGAACTATCGGAAAATAGTATCGTCCGTGTGATATAATGAAAATGCCGGTTTTGGACATTGTTGAACTCTCTGGTCGCTCTGTTGCCGTTTGATGACCCCGGGTGTCCTTCTGTCATATCCATGGGTCATTTGCTCAATTTTGCCGACTTGAGGATGAATAGTGATTTCTTGCTCTGCCGAGCCGTTTTCTGTATTCTGCTCAAGTCATGGCTTGGATCATTGCTAATATCGTTGTTTGGAATGGTGAGCCAAAATGGGGTGCTGACAGCTTGCCCCTCTTTGACTGCTTGCTCGAGTAGAGGATGCAATCAAAGATTTCAAAAGCACCTCAGTTTAATAGCGATGATCGAGGCGGAATTTCCTATATGGCCCTCTCCATCTTGCTTTGGATATGTGGGATGTTGTACCTAATAAAAAGGAAGTATAGTGAGATGCGCACAATAGACATGTAGAGTTCGGAACAAAGCTGAGACAGGCAATTAAAGTCGGGATTGACCCGACGGGGACTGACCCCAGTGCAAAAAGTAAAGTCGGGATTGACCCGAGGGTTTTGCAATATGCACGGGGTGCATACCGAATGAACTGCATGGTTCAAAGGCGCCTACCCGGTGGACTTGCGAGATGCACGAGCGCTTGCTCGGCGGGTTTGCAATATGCACGGGGCGCGTACCGAATGAACTGCATGGTTCAAAGGCGCCTACCCGGTGGACTTGCGAGGTGCACGAGCGCTTGCTCGGCGGGTTTGCAATGTGCACTGCGATCCTGAGAAGGTGCACGCCAAATGAAAGTGCATTGCCGAAATAAAGGCGCACTACGATCCTGAGAAGGTGCACGCCAATGAAAGTGCATTGCGGAAATAAAGGCGCACTGCGATCCTGAGAAGGTGCGCGCCAAATGAAAGTGCATTGCGGAAATAAAGGCGCACTCCGATCCGGAGAAGGTGCACGCCAAATGAAAGTGCATTGCCGAAATAAAGGCGCACTGCGATCCTGAGAAGGTGCACGCCAAATGAAAGTGCATTGCGGAAATAAAGGCGCACTGCGATCCTGAGAAGGTGCACGCCAAATGAAAGTGCATTGCCGAAATAAAGGCGCACTGCGATCCTGAGAAGGTGCACGCCAAATGAAAGTGCATTGCGGAAAGAAAGGCGCACTGCGATCCTGAGAAGGTGCACGCCAATGAAAGTGCATTGCCGAAATAAAGGCGCACTGCGATCCTGAGAAGGTGCACGCCAAATGAAAGTGCATTGCGGAAATAAAGGCGCACTGCGATTCTGAGAAGGTGCACGCCAAATGAAAGTGCATTGCCGAAATAAAGGCGCACTGCGATCCTGAGAAGGTGCACGCCAATGAAAGTGCATTGCGAAAATAAAGGCGCACTGCGATCATGAGAAGGTGCACGCAAATGAAAGTGCATTGTGGAAATAAAGGCGCACTGCGATCCTGAGAAAGTGCACGCCAAATGAAAGTGCATTGCCGAAATAAAGGCGCACTGCGATCCTGAGAAGGTGCACGCCAATGAAAGTGCATTGCCGAAATAAAGGCGCACTGCGATCCTGAGAAGGTGCACGCCAAATGAAAGTGCATTGCGGAAATAAAGGCGCACTGCGATTCTGAGAAGGTGCACGCCAAATGAAAGTGCATTGCCGAAATAAAGGCGCACTGTGATCCTGAGAAGGTGCACGCCAATGAAACTGCATTGCGGAAATAAAGGCGCACTGCGATCCTGAGAAGGTGCACGCCAATGAAAGTGTATTGCGGAAATAAAGGCGCACTGCGATCCTGAGAAAGTACACGCCAATGAAAGTGCATTGCGGAAATAAAGGCGCACTGCGATCCTGAGAAGGTGCACGCCAATGAAAGTGCATTGCGGAAATAAAGGCGCACCGCGATCCTGAGAAGGTGCACGCCAAATGAAAGTGCATTGCCGAAATAAAGGCGCACTGCGATCCTGAGAAGGTGCACGCCAAATAAAAGTGCATTGCGGAAATAAAGGCGCACTGCGATCCTGAGAAGGTGCACGCTAATGAAAGTGCATTGCGGAAAAAAAGGCGCACTGCGATCCTGAGAAGGTGCACGCCAAATGAAAGTGCATTGCGGAAAGAAAGGCACACTGCGATCCTGAGAAGGTGCACGCCAATGAAAGTGCATTGCCGAAATAAAGGCGCACTACGATCCTGAGAAGGTGCACGCCAAATGAAAGTGCATTGCGGAAATAAAGGCGCACTGCGATCCTGAGAAGGTGCACGCTAATGAAAGTGCATTGCGGAAATAAAGGCGCACTGCGATCCTGAGAAGGTGCACGCCAAATGAAAGTGCATTGCGGAAATAAAGGCGCACTGCGATCCTGAGAAGGTGCACGCTAATGAAAGTGCGTTGCGGAAATAAAGGCGCACTGCGATCCTGAGAAGGTGCACGCCAAATGAAAGTGCATTGTCGAAATAAAGGCGCACTGCGATCCTGAGAAGGTGCACGCCAATGAAAGTGCATTGCGAAAATAAAGGTGCACTGCGATCATGAGAAGGTGCACGCAAATGAAAGTGCATTGTGGAAATAAAGGCGCACTGCGATCCTGAGAAAGTGCACGCCAAATGAAAGTGCATTGCCGAAATAAAGGCGCACTGCGATCCTGAGAAGGTGCACGCCAATGAAAGTGCATTGCCGAAATAAAGGCGCACTGCGATCCTGAGAAGGTGCACGCCAAATGAAAGTGCATTGCGGAAATAAAGGCGCACTGCGATTCTGAGAAGGTGCACGCCAAATGAAAGTGCATTGCCGAAATAAAGGCGCACTGTGATCCTGAGAAGGTGCACGCCAATGAAAATGCATTGCGGAAATAAAGGCGCACTGCGATCCTGAGAAGGTGCACGCCAATGAAAGTGTATTGCGGAAATAAAGGCGCACTACGATCCTGAGAAAGTGCACGCCAATGAAAGTGCATTGCGGAAATAAAGGCGCACGGCGATCCTGAGAAGGTGCACGCCAATGAAAGTGCATTGCGGAAATAAAGGCGCACCGGGATCCTGAGAAGGTGCACGCCAAATGAAAGTGCATTGCAGAAATAAAGGCGCACTGCGATCCTGAGAAGGTGCACGCCAATGAAAATGCATTGCGGAAATAAAGGCGCACTGCGATCCTGAGAAGGTGCACGCCAATGAAAGTGCATTGCCGAAATAAAGGCGCACTGCGATCCTGAGAAGGTGCACGCCAAATGAAAGTGCATTGCGGAAATAAAGGCGCACTGCGATTCTGAGAAGGTGCACGCCAAATGAAAGTGCATTGCCGAAATAAAGGCGCACTGCGATCCTGAGAAGGTGCACGCCAATGAAAGTGCATTGCGAAAATAAAGGCGCACTGCGATCATGAGAAGGTGCACGCAAATGAAAGTGCATTGTGGAAATAAAGGCGCACTGCGATCCTGAGAAAGTGCACGCCAAATGAAAGTGCATTGCCGAAATAAAGGCGCACTGCGATCCTGAGAAGGTGCACGCCAATGAAAGTGCATTGCCGAAATAAAGGCGCACTGCGATCCTGAGAAGGTGCACGCCAAATGAAAGTGCATTGCGGAAATAAAGGCGCACTGCGATTCTGAGAAGGTGCACGCCAAATGAAAGTGCATTGCCGAAATAAAGGCGCACTGCGATCCTGAGAAGGTGCACGCCAATGAAAATGCATTGCGGAAATAAAGGCGCACTGCGATCCTGAGAAGGTGCACGCCAATGAAAGTGTATTGCGGAAATAAAGGCGCACTGCGATCCTGAGAAAGTACACGCCAATGAAAGTGCATTGCGGAAATAAAGGCGCACTGCGATCCTGAGAAGGTGCACGCCAATGAAAGTGCATTGCGGAAATAAAGGCGCACCGCGATCCTGAGAAGGTGCACGCCAAATGAAAGTGCATTGCCGAAATAAAGGCGCACTGCGATCCTGAGAAGGTGCACGCCAAATAAAAGTGCATTGCGGAAATAAAGGCGCACTGCGATCCTGAGAAGGTGCACGCCAATGAAAGTGCATTGCCGAAATAAAGGCGCACTGCGATCCTGAGAAGGTGCACGCCAAATGAAAGTGCATTGCGGAAATAAAGGCGCACTGCGATCCTGAGAAGGTGCACGCCAAATGAAAGTGCATTGCCGAAATAAAGGCGCACTGCGATCCTGAGAAGGTGCACGCCAATGAAAGTGCATTGCGAAAATAAAGGCGCACTGCGATCCTGAGAAGGTGCACGCAAATGAAAGTGCATTGCGGAAATAAAGGCGCACTGCGATCCTGAGAAAGTGCACGCCAAATGAAAGTGCATTGCCGAAATAAAGGCGCACTGCGATCCTGAGAAGGTGCACGCCAATGAAAGTGCATTGCCGAAATAAAGGCGCACTGCGATCCTGAGAAGGTGCACGCCAAATGAAAGTGCATTGCGGAAATAAAGGCGCACTGCGATCTGAGAAGGTGCACACCAAATGAAAGTGCATTGCCGAAATAAAGGCGCACTGCGATCCTGAGAAGGTGCACGCCAATGAAAGTGCATTGCGGAAATAAAGGCGCACTGCGATCCTGAGAAGGTGCACGCCAATGAAAGTGTATTGCGGAAATAAAGGCGCACTGCGATCCTGAGAAAGTACACGCCAATGAAAGTGCATTGCGGAAATAAAGGCGCACTGCGATCCTGAGAAGGTGCACGCCAATGAAAGTGCATTGCGGAAATAAAGGCGCACTGCTATCCTGAGAAGGTGCACGCCAAATGAAAGTGCATTGCCGAAATAAAGGGGCACCGCGATCCTGAGAAGGTGCACGCCAAATAAAAGTGCATTGCGGAAATAAAGGCGCACTGCGATCCTGAGAAGGTGCACGCTAATGAAAGTGCATTGCGGAAAAAAAGGCGCACTGCGATCCTGAGAAGGTGCACGCCAAATGAAAGTGCATTGCGGAAAGAAAGGCACACTGCGATCCTGAGAAGGTGCACGCCAAATGAAAGTGCATTGCCGAAATAAAGGCGCACTGCGATCCTGAGAAGGTGCACGCTAATGAAAGTGCATTGCGGAAATAAAGGCGCACTGCGATCCTGAGAAGGTGCACGCCAAATGAAAGTGCATTGCGGAAATAAAGGCGCACTGCGATCCTGAGAAGGTGCACGCCAATGAAAGTGCATTGCGGAAATAAAGGCGCACTGCGATCCTGAGAAGGTGCACGCCAAATGAAAGTGCATTGCGGAAATAAAGGCGCACTGCGATCCTGAGAAGGTGCACGCCAATGAAAGTGCATTGCGAAAATAAAGGTGCACTGCGATCATGAGAAGGTGCACGCAAATGAAAGTGCATTGCGGAAATAAAGGCGCACTGCGATCCTGAGAAGGTGCACGCCAAATGAAAGTGCATTGCGGAAATAAAGGCGCACTGCGATCCTGAGAAGGTGCACGCCAATGAAAGTGCATTGCGGAAATAAAGGCGCACTGCGATCCTGAGAAGGTGCACGCCAATGAAAGTGCATTGCCGAAATAAAGGCGCACTGCGATCCTGAGAAGGTGCACGCCAAATGAAAGTGCATTGCGGAAATAAAGGCGCACTGCGATTCTGAGAAGGTGCACGCCAAATGAAAGTGCATTGCCGAAATAAAGGCGCACTGCGATCCTGAGAAGGTGCACGCCAATGAAAGTGCATTGCGAAAATAAAGGCGCACTGCGATCATGAGAAGGTGCACGCAAATGAAAGTGCATTGGGGAAATAAAGGCGCACTGCGATCCTGAGAAAGTGCACGCCAAATGAAAGTGCATTGCCGAAATAAAGGCGCACTGCGATCCTGAGAAAGTGCACGCCAAATGAAAGTGCATTGCCGAAATAAAGGCGCACTGCGATCCTGAGAAGGTGCACGCCAATGAAAGTGCATTGCCGAAATAAAGGCGCACTGCGATCCTGAGAAGGTGCACGCCAAATGAAAGTGCATTGCGGAAATAAAGGCGCACTGCGATCCTGAGAAGGTGCACGCCAAATGAAAGTGCATTGCCGAAATAAAGGCGCACTGCGATCCTGAGAAGGTGCACGCCAATGAAAGTGCATTGCGGAAATAAAGGCGCACTGCGATCCTGAGAAGGTGCACGCCAATGAAAGTGCATTGCGGAAATAAAGGCGCACTGCGATCCTGAGAAAGTGCACGCCAATGAAAGTGCATTGCGGAAATAAAGGCGCACGGCGATCCTGAGAAGGTGCACGCCAATGAAAGTGCATTGCGGAAATAAAGGCGCACCGATCCTGAGAAGGTGCACGCCAAATGAAAGTGCATTGTCGAAATAAAGGCGCACTGCGATCCTGAGAAGGTGCACGCCAATGAAAGTGCATTGCGGAAATAAAGGCGCACTGCGATCCTGAGAAGGTGCACGCCAATGAAAGTGCATTGCCGAAATAAAGGCGCACTGCGATCCTGAGAAGGTGCACGCCAAATGAAAGTGCATTGCGGAAATAAAGGCGCACTGCGATTCTGAGAAGGTGCACGCCAAATGAAAGTGCATTGCCGAAATAAAGGCGCACTGCGATCCTGAGAAGGTGCACGCCAATGAAAGTGCATTGCGAAAATAAAGGCGCACTGCGATCATGAGAAGGTGCACGCAAATGAAAGTGCATTGCCGAAATAAAGGCGCACTGCGATCCTGAGAAGGTGCACGCCAATGAAAGTGCATTGCCGAAATAAAGGCGCACTGCGATCCTGAGAAGGTGCACGCCAAATGAAAGTGCATTGCCGAAATAAAGGCGCACTGCGATCCTGAGAAGGTGCACGCCAAATGAAAGTGCATTGCCGAAATAAAGGCGCACTGCGATCCTGAGAAGGTGCACGCCAATGAAAGTGCATTGCGAAAATAAAGGCGCACTGCGATCATGAGAAGGTGCACGCAAATGAAAGTGCATTGCCGAAATAAAGGCGCACTGCGATCCTGAGAAGGTGCACGCCAATGAAAGTGCATTGCCGAAATAAAGGCGCACTGCGATCCTGAGAAGGTGCACGCCAAATGAAAGTGCATTGCCGAAATAAAGGCGCACTGCGATCCTGAGAAGGTGCACGCCAAATGAAAGTGCATTGCCGAAATAAAGGCGCACTGCGATCCTGAGAAGGTGCACGCCAAATGAAAGTGCATTGCGGAAATAAAGGCGCACTGCGATCCTGAGAAGGTGCACGCCAAATGAAAGTGCATTGCGGAAATAAAGGCGCACTGCGATCCTGAGAAGGTGCACGCCAATGAAAGTGCATTGCGGAAATAAAGGCGCACTGCGATCCTGAGAAGGTGCACGCCAAATGAAAGTGCATTGCCGAAATAAAGGCGCACTGCGATCCTGAGAAGGTGCACGCCAATGAAAGTGCATTGCGGAAATAAAGGCGCACTGCGATCCTGAGAAGGTGCACGCCAATGAAAGTGCATTGCGGAAATAAAGGCGCACTGCGATCCTGAGAAGGTGCACGCCAATGAAAGTGCATTGCGGAAATAAAGGCGCACTGCGATCCTGAGAAGGTGCACGCCAATGAAAGTGCATTGCGGAAATAAAGGCGCACTGCGATCCTGAGAAGGTGCACGCCAATGAAAGTGCATTGCGAAATAAAGGCGCACTGCGATCCTGAGAAGGTGCACGCCAAATGAAAGTGCATTGCGGAAATAAAGGCGCACTGCGATCCTGAGAAGGTGCACGCCAAATGAAAGTGCATTGCGGAAATAAAGGCGCACTGCGATCCTGAGAAGGTGCACGCCAATGAAAGTGCATTGCGGAAATAAAGGCGCACTGCGATCCTGAGAAGGTGCACGCCAATGAAAGTGCATTGCCGAAATAAAGGCGCACTGCGATCCTGAGAAGGTGCACGCCAATGAAAGTGCATTGCGGAAATAAAGGCGCACTGCGATCCTGAGAAGGTGCACGCCAAATGAAAGTGCATTGCCGAAATAAAGGCGCACTGCGATCCTGAGAAGGTGCACGCCAATGAAAGTGCATTGCGAAATAAAGGCGCACTGCGATCCTGAGAAGGTGCACGCCAATGAAAGTGCATTGCGGAAATAAAGGCGCACTGCGATCCTGAGAAGGTGCACGCAAATGAAAGTGCATTGCGAAATAAAGGCGCACTGCGATCCTGAGAAGGTGCACGCCAATGAAAGTGCATTGCCGAAATAAAGGCGCACTGCGATCCTGAGAAGGTGCACGCCAAATGAAAGTGCATTGCCGAAATAAAGGCGCACTGCGATCCTGAGAAGGTGCACGCCAAATGAAAGTGCATTGCCGAAATAAAGGCGCACTGCGATCCTGAGAAGGTGCACGCCAAATGAAAGTGCATTGCGGAAATAAAGGCGCACTGCGATCCTGAGAAGGTGCACGCCAATGAAAGTGCATTGCGGAAATAAAGGCGCACTGCGATCCTGAGAAGGTGCACGCCAAATGAAAGTGCATTGCGGAAATAAAGGCGCACTGCGATCCTGAGAAGGTGCACGCCAAATGAAAGTGCATTGCCGAAATAAAGGCGCACTGCGATCCTGAGAAGGTGCACGCCAATGAAAGTGCATTGCGGAAATAAAGGCGCACTGCGATCCTGAGAAGGTGCACGCCAAATGAAAGTGCATTGCGGAAATAAAGGCGCACTGCGATCCTGAGAAGGTGCACGCTAATGAAAGTGCATTGCGGAAATAAAGGCGCACTGCGATCCTGAGAAGGTGCACGCCAAATGAAAGTGCATTGCGAAATAAAGGCGCACTGCGATCCTGAGAAGGTGCACGCCAATGAAAGTGCATTGCGAAAAAAAGGCGCACTGCGATCCTGAGAAGGTGCACGCAAATGAAAGTGCATTGCGGAAATAAAGGCGCACTGCGATCCTGAGAAGGTGCACGCCAAATGAAAGTGCATTGCGGAAATAAAGGCGCACTGCGATCCTGAGAAGGTGCACGCCAATGAAAGTGCATTGCGGAAATAAAGGCGCACTGCGATCCTGAGAAGGTGCACGCCAATGAAAGTGCATTGCCGAAATAAAGGCGCACTGCGATCCTGAGAAGGTGCACGCCAAATGAAAGTGCATTGCGGAAATAAAGGCGCACTGCGATCCTGAGAAGGTGCACGCCAAATGAAAGTGCATTGCCGAAATAAAGGCGCACTGCGATCCTGAGAAGGTGCACGCCAATGATAGTGCATTGCGAAATAAAGGCGCACTGCGATCCTGAGAAGGTGCACGCCAAATGAAAGTGCATTGCGGAAATAAAGGCGCACTGCGATCCTGAGATGGTGCACGCCAAATGAAAGTGCATTGCCGGAATAAAGGCGCACTCCGATCCTGAGAAGGTGCAGGCCAAATGAAAGTGCATTCCGGAAATAAAGGCGTACTGCGATCCTGAGAAGGTGCACGCCAATTGAAAGTGCATTGCGAAAATAAAGGCGCACTGCGATCCTGAGAAGGTGCACGCCAATGAAAGTGCATTGCCGAAATAAAGGCGCACTGCGATCCTGAGAAGGTGCACGCCAAATGAAAGTGCATTGTGGAAATAAAGGCGCACTGCGATCCTGAGATGGTGCACGCCAAATGAAAGTGCATTGCGGAAATAAAGGCGCACTGCGATCCTGAGAAGGTGCACGCCAAATGAAAGTGCATTGCCGAAATAAAGGCGCACTGCGATCCTGAGAAGGTGCACGCCAATGAAAGTGCATTGCGGAAATAAAGGCGCACTGCGATCCTGAGAAGGTGCACGCCAATGAAAGTGCATTGCGGAAATAAAGGCGCACTGCGATCCTGAGAAGGTGCACGCCAAATGAAAGTGCATTGCGGAAATAAAGGCGCACTGCGATCCTGAGAAGGTGCACGCCAATGAAAGTGCATTGCGGAAATAAAGGCGCACTGCGATCCTGAGAAGGTGCACGCCAATGAAAGTGCATTGCGAAATAAAGGCGCACTGCGATCCTGAGAAGGTGCACGCCAATGAAAGTGCATTGCGAAATAAAGGCGCACTGCGATCCTGAGAAGGTGCACGCCAATGAAAGTGCATTGCGGAAATAAAGGCGCACTGCGATCCTGAGAAGGTGCACGCCAAATGAAAGTGCATTGCGGAAATAAAGGCGCACTGCGATCCTGAGAAGGTGCACGCCAATGAAAGTGCATTGCGGAAATAAAGGCGCACTGCGATCCTGAGAAGGTGCACGCCAATGAAAGTGCATTGCCGAAATAAAGGCGCACTGCGATCCTGAGAAGGTGCACGCCAATGAAAGTGCATTGCGGAAATAAAGGCGCACTGCGATCCTGAGAAGGTGCACGCCAAATGAAAGTGCATTGCCGAAATAAAGGCGCACTGCGATCCTGAGAAGGTGCACGCAATGAAAGTGCATTGCGGAAATAAAGGCGCACTGCGATCCTGAGAAGGTGCACGCCAATGAAAGTGCATTGCGGAAATAAAGGCGCACTGCGATCCTGAGAAGGTGCACGCCAATGAAAGTGCATTGCGGAAATAAAGGCGCACTGCGATCCTGAGAAGGTGCACGCCAATGAAAGTGCATTGCGGAAATAAAGGCGCACTGCGATCCTGAGAAGGTGCACGCCAATGAAAGTGCATTGCGGAAATAAAGGCGCACTGCGATCCTGAGAAGGTGCACGCCAATGAAAGTGCATTGCGGAAATAAAGGCGCACTGCGATCCTGAGAAGGTGCACGCCAATGAAAGTGCATTGCCGAAATAAAGGCGCACTGCGATCCTGAGAAGGTGCACGCCAATGAAAGTGCATTGCGGAAATAAAGGCGCACTGCGATCCTGAGAAGGTGCACGCCAATGAAAGTGCATTGCGAAATAAAGGCGCACTGCGATCCTGAGAAGGTGCACGCCAATGAAAGTGCATTGCGGAAATAAAGGCGCACTGCGATCCTGAGAAGGTGCACGCCAATGAAAGTGCATTGCGGAAATAAAGGCGCACTGCGATCCTGAGAAGGTGCACGCCAATGAAAGTGCATTGCGGAAATAAAGGCGCACTGCGATCCTGAGAAGGTGCACGCCAATGAAAGTGCATTGCGGAAATAAAGGCGCACTGCGATCCTGAGAAGGTGCACGCCAATGAAAGTGCATTGCGGAAATAAAGGCGCACTGCGATCCTGAGAAGGTGCACGCCAAATGAAAGTGCATTGCGGAAATAAAGGCGCACTGCGATCCTGAGAAGGTGCACGCCAAATGAAAGTGCATTGCGAAATAAAGGCGCACTGCGATCCTGAGAAGGTGCACGCCAATGAAAGTGCATTGCGAAATAAAGGCGCACTGCGATCCTGAGAAGGTGCACGCCAATGAAAGTGCATTGCGGAAATAAAGGCGCACTGCGATCCTGAGAAGGTGCACGCCAATGAAAGTGCATTGCCGAAATAAAGGCGCACTGCGATCCTGAGAAGGTGCACGCCAAATGAAAGTGCATTGCCGAAATAAAGGCGCACTGCGATCCTGAGAAGGTGCACGCCAATGAAAGTGCATTGCGGAAATAAAGGCGCACTGCGATCCTGAGAAGGTGCACGCCAATGAAAGTGCATTGCGGAAATAAAGGCGCACTGCGATCCTGAGAAGGTGCACGCCAAATGAAAGTGCATTGCGGAAATAAAGGCGCACTGCGATCCTGAGAAGGTGCACGCCAATGAAAGTGCATTGCGGAAATAAAGGCGCACTGCGATCCTGAGAAGGTGCACGCCAATGAAAGTGCATTGCGGAAATAAAGGCGCACTGCGATCCTGAGAAGGTGCACGCCAATGAAAGTGCATTGCGGAAATAAAGGCGCACTGCGATCCTGAGAAGGTGCACGCCAATGAAAGTGCATTGCGGAAATAAAGGCGCACTGCGATCCTGAGAAGGTGCACGCCAAATGAAAGTGCATTGCCGAAATAAAGGCGCACTGCGATCCTGAGAAGGTGCACGCCAAATGAAAGTGCATTGCGGAAATAAAGGCGCACTGCGATCCTGAGAAGGTGCACGCCAATGAAAGTGCATTGCGGAAATAAAGGCGCACTGCGATCCTGAGAAGGTGCACGCCAAATGAAAGTGCATTGCCGAAATAAAGGCGCACTCCGATCCTGAGAAGGTGCACGCCAATGAAAGTGCATTGCAGAAATAAAGGCGCACTGCGATCCTGAGAAGGTGCACGCCAATGAAAGTGCATTGCGGAAATAAAGGCGCACTGCGATCCTGAGAAGGTGCACGCCAATTGAAAGTGCATTGCGGAAATAAAGGCGCACTGCGATCCTGAGAAGGTGCACGCCAATGAAAGTGCATTGCGGAAATAAAGGCGCACTGCGATCCTGAGAAGGTGCACGCCAAATGAAAGTGCATTGCGAAAATAAAGGCGCACTGCGATCCTGAGAAGGTGCACGCCAATGAAAGTGCATTGCGGAAATAAAGGCGCACTGCGATCCTGAGAAGGTGCACGCCAAATGAAAGTGCATTGCGGAAATAAAGGCGCACTGCGATCCTGAGAAGGTGCACGCCAATGAAAGTGCATTGCGGAAATAAAGGCGCACTGCGATCCTGAGAAGGTGCACGCCAATGAAAGTGCATTGTCGAAATAAAGGCGCACAGCGATCCTGAGAAGGTGCACGCCAATGAAAGTGCATTGCCGAAATAAAGGAGCACTGCGATCTTGAGAAGGTGCACGCCAATGAAAGTGCATTGCGGAAATAAAGGCGCACTGCGATCCTGAGAAGGTGCACGCCAATGAAAGTGCATTGCGGAAATAAAGGCGCACTGCGATCCTGAGAAGGTGCACGCCAATGAAAGTGCATTGCGAAATAAAGGCGCACTGCGATCCTGAGAAGGTGCACGCCAATGAAAGTGCATTGCGGAAATAAAGGCGCACTGCGATCCTGAGAAGGTGCACGCCAAATGAAAGTGCATTGCCGAAATAAAGGCGCACTGCGATCCTGAGAAGGTGCACGCCAATGAAAGTGCATTGCGGAAATAAAGGCGCACTGCGATCCTGAGAAGGTGCACGCCAAATGAAAGTGCATTGCGGAAATAAAGGCGCACGGCGATTCTGAGAAGGTGCACGCCAATTGAAAGTGCATTGCGGAAATAAAGGCGCACCGCGATCCTGAGAAGGTGCACGCCAATGAAAGTGCATTGCCGAAATAAAGGCGCACTGCGATCCTGAGAAGGTGCACGCCAATGAAAGTGCATTGCGGAAATAAAGGCGCACTGCGATCCTGAGAAGGTGCACGCCAATGAAAGTGCATTGCGGAAATAAAGGCGCACTGCGATCCTGAGAAGGTGCACGCCAATGAAAGTGCATTGCGGAAATAAAGGCGCACTGCGATCCTGAGAAGGTGCACGCCAATGAAAGTGCATTGCGGAAATAAAGGCGCACTGCGATCCTGAGAAGGTGCACGCCAAATGAAAGTGCATTGCGGAAATAAAGGCGCACTGCGATCCTGAGAAGGTGCACGCCAATGAAAGTGCATTGCGGAAATAAAGGCGCACTGCGATCCTGAGAAGGTGCACGCCAATGAAAGTGCATTGCGGAAATAAAGGCGCACTGCGATCCTGAGAAGGTGCACGCCAATGAAAGTGCATTGCGAAATAAAGGCGCACTGCGATCCTGAGAAGGTGCACGCCAATGAAAGTGCATTGCGGAAATAAAGGCGCACTGCGATCCTGAGAAGGTGCACGCCAATGAAAGTGCATTGCGGAAATAAAGGCGCACTGCGATCCTGAGAAGGTGCACGCCAATGAAAGTGCATTGCGGAAATAAAGGCGCACTGCGATCCTGAGAAGGTGCACGCCAATGAAAGTGCATTGCGGAAATAAAGGCGCACTGCGATCCTGAGAAGGTGCACGCCAAATGAAAGTGCATTGCGGAAATAAAGGCGCACTGCGATCCTGAGAAGGTGCACGCCAAATGAAAGTGCATTGCGGAAATAAAGGCGCACTGCGATCCTGAGAAGGTGCACGCCAAATGAAAGTGCATTGCGGAAATAAAGGCGCACTGCGATCCTGAGAAGGTGCACGCAATGAAAGTGCATTGCGGAAATAAAGGCGCACTGCGATCCTGAGAAGGTGCACGCCAATGAAAGTGCATTGCGGAAATAAAGGCGCACTGCGATCCTGAGAAGGTGCACGCCAATGAAAGTGCATTGCGGAAATAAAGGCGCACTGCGATCCTGAGAAGGTGCACGCCAAATGAAAGTGCATTGCGGAAATAAAGGCGCACTGCGATCCTGAGAAGGTGCACGCCAATGAAAGTGCATTGCGGAAATAAAGGCGCACTGCGATCCTGAGAAGGTGCACGCCAATGAAAGTGCATTGCGGAAATAAAGGCGCACTGCGATCCTGAGAAGGTGCACGCCAATGAAAGTGCATTGCGGAAATAAAGGCGCACTGCGATCCTGAGAAGGTGCACGCCAATGAAAGTGCATTGCGGAAATAAAGGCGCACTGCGATCCTGAGAAGGTGCACGCCAATGAAAGTGCATTGCGGAATAAAGGCGCACTGCGATCCTGAGAAGGTGCACGCCAATGAAAGTGCATTGCGGAAATAAAGGCGCACTGCGATCCTGAGAAGGTGCACGCCAATGAAAGTGCATTGCGGAAATAAAGGCGCACTGCGATCCTGAGAAGGTGCACGCCAATGAAAGTGCATTGCGGAAATAAAGGCGCACTGCGATCCTGAGAAGGTGCACGCCAATGAAAGTGCATTGCGAAATAAAGGCGCACTGCGATCCTGAGAAGGTGCACGCCAATGAAAGTGCATTGCGGAAATAAAGGCGCACTGCGATCCTGAGAAGGTGCACGCCAAATGAAAGTGCATTGCGGAAATAAAGGCGCACTGCGATCCTGAGAAGGTGCACGCCAATGAAAGTGCATTGCGGAAATAAAGGCGCACTGCGATCCTGAGAAGGTGCACGCCAATGAAAGTGCATTGCGGAAATAAAGGCGCACTGCGATCCTGAGAAGGTGCACGCCAAATGAAAGTGCATTGCGAAATAAAGGCGCACTGCGATCCTGAGAAGGTGCACGCCAATGAAAGTGCATTGCGGAAATAAAGGCGCACTGCGATCCTGAGAAGGTGCACGCCAATGAAAGTGCATTGCGAAATAAAGGCGCACTGCGATCCTGAGAAGGTGCACGCCAAATGAAAGTGCATTGCGGAAATAAAGGCGCACTGCGATCCTGAGAAGGTGCACGCCAAATGAAAGTGCATTGCGCGAAATAAAGGCGCACTGCGATCCTGAGAAGGTGCACGCCAATGAAAGTGCATTGCGAAATAAAGGCGCACTGCGATCCTGAGAAGGTGCACGCCAATGAAAGTGCATTGCGGAAATAAAGGCGCACTGCGATCCTGAGAAGGTGCACGCCAATGAAAGTGCATTGCGAAATAAAGGCGCACTGCGATCCTGAGAAGGTGCACGCCAATGAAAGTGCATTGCGGAAATAAAGGCGCACTGCGATCCTGAGAAGGTGCACGCCAATGAAAGTGCATTGCGGAAATAAAGGCGCACTGCGATCCTGAGAAGGTGCACGCCAATGAAAGTGCATTGCCGAAATAAAGGCGCACTGCGATCCTGAGAAGGTGCACGCCAAATGAAAGTGCATTGCGGAAATAAAGGCGCACTGCGATCCTGAGAAGGTGCACGCCAAATGAAAGTGCATTGCCGAAATAAAGGCGCACTGCGATCCTGAGAAGGTGCACGCCAATGAAAGTGCATTGCGAAAATAAAGGCGCACTGCGATCCTGAGAAGGTGCACGCCAATGAAAGTGCATTGCGGAAATAAAGGCGCACTGCGATCCTGAGAAGGTGCACGCCAATGAAAGTGCATTGCGGAAATAAAGGCGCACTGCGATCCTGAGAAGGTGCACGCCAATGAAAGTGCATTGCGGAAATAAAGGCGCACTGCGATCCTGAGAAGGTGCACGCCAATGAAAGTGCATTGCGGAAATAAAGGCGCACTGCGATCCTGAGAAGGTGCACGCAAATGAAAGTGCATTGCGGAAATAAAGGCGCACTGCGATCCTGAGAAGGTGCACGCCAATGAAAGTGCATTGCGGAAATAAAGGCGCACTGCGATCCTGAGAAGGTGCACGCCAAATGAAAGTGCATTGCGGAAATAAAGGCGCACTGCGATCCTGAGAAGGTGCACGCCAATGAAAGTGCATTGCGGAAATAAAGGCGCACTGCGATCCTGAGAAGGTGCACGCCAAATGAAAGTGCATTGCGAAATAAAGGCGCACTGCGATCCTGAGAAGGTGCACGCCAATGAAAGTGCATTGCGAAAATAAAGGCGCACTGCGATCCTGAGAAGGTGCACGCCAATGAAAGTGCATTGCCGAAATAAAGGCGCACTGCGATCCTGAGAAGGTGCACGCCAATGAAAGTGCATTGCCGAAATAAAGGCGCACTGCGATCCTGAGAAGGTGCACGCCAAATGAAAGTGCATTGCCGAAATAAAGGCGCACTGCGATCCTGAGAAGGTGCACGCCAATGAAAGTGCATTGCGGAAATGAAGGCGCACTGCGATCCTGAGAAGGTGCACGCCAATTGAAAGTGCATTGCGGAAATAAAGGCGCACTGCGATCCTGAGAAGGTGCACGCCAATGAAAGTGCATTGCGGAAATAAAGGCGCACTGCGATCCTGAGAAGTTGCACGCCAATGAAAGTGGATTGCGGAAATAAAGGCGCACTGCGATCCTGAGAAGGTGCACGCCAATGAAAGTGCATTGCCGAAATAAAGGCGCACTGCGATCCTGAGAAGGTGCACGCCAATGAAAGTGCATTGCGGAAATAAAGGCGCACTGCGATCCTGAGAAGGTGCACGCCAATGAAAGTGCATTGCGGAAATAAGGCGCACTGCGATCCTGAGAAGGTGCACGCCAATGAAAGTGCATTGCGGAAATAAAGCGCACCGACTGCGATCCTGAGAAGGTGCACGCCAATGAAAGTGCATTGCGGAAATAAAGGCGCACTGCGATCCTGAGAAGGTGCACGCCAAATGAAAGTGCATTGCCGAAATAAAGGCGCACTGCGATCCTGAGAAGGTGCACGCCAATGAAAGTGCATTGCGGAAATAAAGGCGCACTGCGATCCTGAGAAGGTGCACGCACAATGAAAGTGCATTGCGGAAATAAAGGCGCACTGCGATCCTGAGAAGGTGCACGCCAATGAAAGTGCATTGCGGAAATAAAGGCGCACTGCGATCCTGAGAAGGTGCACGCCAAATGAAAGTGCATTGCGGAAATAAAGGCGCACTGCGATCCTGAGAAGGTGCACGCCAATGAAAGTGCATTGCGAAATAAAGGCGCACTGCGATCCTGAGAAGGTGCACGCCAAATGAAAGTGCATTGCGGAAATAAAGGCGCACTGCGATCCTGAGAAGGTGCACGCCAATGAAAGTGCATTGCGAAATAAAGGCGCACTGCGATCCTGAGAAGGTGCACGCCAATGAAAGTGCATTGCCGAAATAAAGGCGCACTGCGATCCTGAGAAGGTGCACGCCAAATGAAAGTGCATTGCGGAAATAAAGGCGCACTGCGATCCTGAGAAGGTGCACGCCAATGAAAGTGCATTGCGGAAATAAAGGCGCACTGCGATCCTGAGAAGGTGCACGCCAATGAAAGTGCATTGCGGAAATAAAGGCGCACTGCGATCCTGAGAAGGTGCACGCCAATGAAAGTGCATTGCGAAATAAAGGCGCACTGCGATCCTGAGAAGGTGCACGCCAATGAAAGTGCATTGCGGAAATAAAGGCGCACTGCGATCCTGAGAAGGTGCACGCCAATGAAAGTGCATTGCGGAAATAAAGGCGCACTGCGATCCTGAGAAGGTGCACGCCAATGAAAGTGCATTGCGGAAATAAAGGCGCACTGCGATCCTGAGAAGGTGCACGCCAAATGAAAGTGCATTGCGGAAATAAAGGGCGCACTGCGATCCTGAGAAGTGCACGCCAAATGAAAGTGCATTGCGGAAATAAAGGCGCACTGCGATCCTGAGAAGGTGCACGCCAATGAAAGTGCATTGCGGAAATAAAGGCGCACTGCGATCCTGAGAAGGTGCACGCCAATGAAAGTGCATTGCGGAAATAAAGGCGCACTGCGATCCTGAGAAGGTGCACGCCAATGAAAGTGCATTGCGGAAATAAAGGCGCACTGCGATCCTGAGAAGGTGCACGCCAATGAAAGTGCATTGCGGAAATAAAGGCGCACTGCGATCCTGAGAAGGTGCACGCCAAATGAAAGTGCATTGCGGAAATAAAGGCGCACTGCGATCCTGAGAAGGTGCACGCCAAATGAAAGTGCATTGCGGAAATAAAGCGCACTGCGATCCTGAGAAGGTGCACGCCAATGAAAGTGCATTGCGAAAATAAGGCGCACTGCACTGCGATCCTGAGAAGGTGCACGCCAATGAAAGTGCATTGCGAAATAAAGGCGCACTGCGATCCTGAGAAGGTGCACGCCAATGAAAGTGCATTGCGGAAATAAAGGCGCACTGCGATCATGAGAAGGTGCACGCCAATGAAAGTGCATTGCGGAAATAAAGGCGCACTGCGATCCTGAGAAGGTGCACGCCAATGAAAGTGCATTGCGGAAATAAAGGCGCACTGCGATCATGAGAAGGTGCACGCCAATGAAAGTGCATTGCGGAAATAAAGGCGCACTGCGATCCTGAGAAGGTGCACGCCAATGAAAGTGCATTGCGGAAATAAAGGCGCACTGCGATCCTGAGAAGGTGCACGCCAATTGAAAGTGCATTGCGGAAATAAAGGCGCACTGCGATCCTGAGAAGTGCACGCCGCAATGAAAGTGCATTGCGGAAATAAAGGCGCACTGCGATCCTGAGAAGGTGCACGCCAATGAAAGTGCATTGCGGAAATAAAGGCGCACTGCGATCCTGAGAAGGTGCACGCCAATTGAAAGTGCGTTGCGGAAATAAAGGCGCACTGCGATCCTGAGAAGGTGCACGCCAATGAAAGTGCCTTGCGGAAATAAAGGCGCACTGCGATCCTGAGAAGGTGCACGCCAATGAAAGTGGATTGCGGAAATAAAGGCGCACTGCGATCGTGAGAAGGTGCACGCCAATGAAAGTGCATTGCGGAAATAAAGGCGCACTGCGATCCTGAGAAGGTGCACGCCAATGAAAGTGCATTGCCGAAATAAAGGCGCACTGCGATCCTGAGAAGGTGCACGCCAAATGAAAGTGCATTGCGAAATAAAGGCGCACTGCGATCCTGAGAAGGTGCACGCCAATGAAAGTGCATTGCGGAAATAAAGGCGCACTGCGATCCTGAGAAGGTGCACGCCAATGAAAGTGCATTGCGGAAATAAAGGCGCACTGCGATCCTGAGAAGGTGCACGCCAATGAAAGTGCATTGCGGAAATAAAGGCGCACTGCGATCCTGAGAAGGTGCACGCCAATGAAAGTGCATTGCGGAAATAAAGGCGCACTGCGATCCTGAGAAGGTGCACGCCAATGAAAGTGCATTGCGGAAATAAAGGCGCACTGCGATCCTGAGAAGGTGCACGCCCAATGAAAGTGCATTGCGGAAATAAAGGCGCACTGCGATCCTGAGAAGGTGCACGCCAATGAAAGTGCATTGCCGAAATAAAGGCGCACTGCGATCCTGAGAAGGTGCACGCCAAAGAAAGTGCATTGCGGAAATAAAGGCGCACTGCGATCCTGAGAAGGTGCACGCCAATAAAGTGCATTGCGGAAAGAAAAGCGCACTGCGATCCTGAGAGGTGCACGCCAATGAAAGTGCATTGCCGAAATAAAGGCGCACTGTGATCCTGAGAAGGTGCACGCCAATGAAAGTGCATTGCGGAAATAAAGGCGCACTGCGATCCTGAGAAGGTGCACGCGCCAATGAAAGTGTATTGCGGAAATAAAGGCGCACTGCGATCCTGAGAAGGTACACGCCAATGAAAGTGCATTGCGGAAATAAAGGCGCACTGCGATCCTGAGAAGGTGCACGCCAATGAAAGTGCATTGCGGAAATAAAGGCGCACTGCTATCCTGAGAAGGTGCACGCCAATGAAAGTGCATTGCGGAAATAAGCGGCACCGCGATCCTGAGAAGGTGCACGCAAATAAAGTGCATTGCGGAAATAAGGCGCACTGATCCCTGAGAAGGTGCACGCTAATAAGTTGCATTGCGGAAAAAAGGCGCACTGCGATCCTGAGAAGGTGCACGCCAAATGAAAGTGCATTTCGGAAAGAAAGGCACACTGCGATCCTGAGAGGTGCACGCCAATGAAAGTGCATTGCCGAAATAAGGGCACTACGATCCTGAGAAGGTGCACGCCAAATGAAGTGCATTGCGGAAATAAAGGCGCACTCCGATCCTGAAAGGTGCACGCCAATATAAAGTGCATTGCGGAAGAAAAGCGCACTGCGATCCTGAGAAGGTGCACGCCAATGAAAGTGCATTGCGGAAAATAAAGGCGCACTGCGATCATGAGAAGGTGCACGCCAAATGAAGTGCATTGTGGAAATAAAGGCGCACTGCGATCCTGAGAAGGTGCACGCCAATGAAAGTGCATTGCCGAAATAAAGGCGCACTGCGATCCTGAGAAGGTGCACGCCAATGAAAGTGCATTGCCGAAATAAAGGCGCACTGCGATCCTGAGAAGGTGCACGCCAAATGAAAGTGCATTGCGGAAATAAAGGCGCACTGCGATTCTGAGAAGGTGCACGCCAAATGAAAGTGCATTACCGAAATAAAGGCGCACTGTGATCCTGAGAAGGTGCACGCCAATGAAAATGCATTGCGGAAATAAAGCGCACTGCGATCCTGAGAAGGTGCACGCCAATGAAATTGTATTGCGGAAATAAAGGCGCACTACAATCCTGAGAAGTGCACGCCAATGAAGTGCATTGCGGAAATAAGGCGCACGGCGATCCTGAGAAGGTGCACGCCAATGAAAGTGCATTGCGGAATAAAGGCGCACCGGATCCTGAGAAGGTGCACCGCCAAATGAAGTGCATTGCAGAAATAAAGGCGCACTGCGATACTGAGAAGGTGCACGCCAATGAAAGTGCATTGCGGAAATAAAGGCGCACGGCGATCCTGAGAAGGTGCACGCCAATGAAAGTGCATTGCGGAAATAAAGGCGCACCGCGATCCTGAGAAGGTGCACGCCAAATGAAAGTGCATTGCCGAAATAAAGGCGCACTGCGATCCTGAGAAGGTGCACGCCAAATGAAAGTGCATTGCGGAAATAAAGGCGCACTGCGATCCTGAGAAGGTGCACGCTAATGAAAGTGCATTGCGGAAATAAAGGCGCACTGCGATCCTGAGAAGGTGCACGCCAAATGAAAGTGCATTGCGGAAAGAAAGGCGCACTGCGATCCTGAGAAGGTGCACGCCAATGAAAGTGCATTGCCGAAATAAAGGCGCACTCCGATCCTGAGAAGGTGCACGCCAAAGAAAGTGCATTGCGGAAATAAGGCGCACTGCGATCCTGAGAAGGTGCACGCCAAATGAAGTGCATTGCGGAAAGAAAAGCGCACTGCGATCCTGAGAAGGTGCACGCCAATGAAAGTGCATTGCCGAAATAGGCGGCACACTGCGATCCTGAGAAGGTGCACGCCAAATGAAAGTGCATTGTCGAAATAAAGGCGCACTGCGATCCTGAGAAGGTGCACGCCAATGAAAGTGCATTGCGAAATAAAGGAAGGCACTGCGATCATGAGAAGGTGCACGCAAATGAAAGTGCATTGTGGAAATAAAGCGCACTGCGATCCTGAGAAGGTGCACGCCAATGAAAGTGCATAGCGGAAATAAAGGCGCACTGCGATCCTGAGAAGGTGCACGCCAATGAAAGTGCATTGCGGAAATAAAGGCGCACTGCGATTCTGAGAAGGTGCACGCCAAATGAAAGTGCATTGCGGAAATAAAGGCGCACGGCGATCCTGAGAAAGTGCACGCCAATGAAAGTGCATTGCGGAAATAAAGGCGCACGGCGATCCTGAGAAGGTGCACGCCAATGAAAGTGCATTGCGGAAATAAAGGCGCACCGCGATCCTGAGAAGGTGCACGCCAAATGAAAGTGCATTGCCGAAATAACGGCGCACTGCGACCCTGAGAAGGTGCACGCCAATGAAAGTGTATTGCGGAAATAAAGGCGCACTGCGATCCTGAGAAGGTGCACGCCAAATGAAAGTGCATTGCCGAAATAAAGGCGCACTGCGATCCTGAGAAGGTGCACGCCAAATGAAAGTGCATTGCCGAAATAAAGGCGCACTGCGATCCTGAGAAGGTGCACGCCAAATGAAAGTGCATTGCGGAAATAAAGGCGCACTGCGATCCTGAGAAGGTGCACGCTAATGAAAGTGCATTGCGGAAATAAAGGCGCACTGCGATCCTGAGAAGGTGCACGCTAATGAAAGTGCATTGCGGAAATAAAGGCGCACTGCGATCCTGAGAAGGTGCACGCCAAATGAAAGTGCATTGCGGAAAGAAAGGCGCACTGCGATCCTGAGAAGGTGCACGCCAATGAAAGTGCATTGCCGAAATAAAGGCGCACTCCGATCCTGAGAAGGTGCACGCCAAAGAAAGTGCATTGCGGAAATAAAGGCGCACTGCGATCCTGAGAAGGTGCACGCCAAATGAAAGTGCATTGCGGAAAGAAAAGCGCACTGCGATCCTGAGAAGGTGCACGCCAATGAAAGTGCATTGCCGAAATAAAGGCGCACTGCGATCCTGAGAAGGTGCACGCCAAATGAAAGTGCATTGTCGAAATAAAGGCGCACTGCGATCCTGAGAAGGTGCACGCCAATGAAAGTGCATTGCGAAAATAAAGGCGCACTGCGATCATGAGAAGGTGCACGCAAATGAAAGTGCATTGCCGAAATAAAGGCGCACTGCGATCCTGAGAAGGTGCACGCCAATGAAAGTGCATTGCGGAAATAAAGGCGCACCGCGATCCTGAGAAGGTGCACGCCAAATGAAAGTGCATTGCCGAAATAAAGGCGCACTGCGATCCTGAGAAGGTGCACGCCAATGAAGTGCACTTGCGAAAATAAAGGCGCACTGCGATCATGAGAAGGTGCACGCAAATGAAAGTGCATTGCGGAATAAGGCGCACTGCGATCCTGAGAAGGTGCACGCCAATGAAAGTGCATTGCCGAAATAAGGCGCACTGCGATCCTGAGAAGGTGCACGCCAAATGAAAGTGCATTGAGGAAATAAAAGCGCACTTCGATCCTGGAAGGTGCACGCCAATGAAAGTGCATTGCCGAAATAAAGGCGCACTGCGATCCTGAGAAGGTGCACGCCAAATGAAAGTGCATTGCGGAAATAAAGGCGCACTGCGATCCTGAGAAGGTGCACGCCAAATGAAAGTGCATTGCCGAAATAAAGGCGCACTGGGATCCTCAGAAGGTGCACGCCAATGAAAGTGCATTGCGGAAATAAAGGCGCACTGCGTTCTGAGAAGGTGCACGCCAATGAAAGTGTTTGCGGAAATAAAGGCGCACTGCGATCCTGAGAAGGTGCACGCCAATGAAAGTGCATTGCGGAAAGAAAGGCGCACTGCGATCCTGAGAAGGTGCACGCCAATGAAAGTGCATTGCGGAAATAAAGGCGCACCGCGATCCTGAAAGGTGCACGCCAAATGAATGCATTGCGGAAATAAAGGCGCACTGCGATCCTGAGAAGGTGCACGCTAATGAAAGTGCATTGCGGAAATAAAGGCGCACTGCGATCCTAGAAGGTGCACGCCAATGAAGTGCATTGCGGAAATAAAGGCGCACTGCGATCCTGAGAAGGTGCACGCGAATGAGTGCGTTGCGCGAAATAAAGCGCACTGCCATCCTGAGAATGCACGCCAAATGAAAGTGCCTTGCCGAAATAAAGGCGCACTGCGATCCTGAGAAGGTGCACGCCAATGAAAGTGCATTGCGAAAATAAAGGCGCACTGCGATCATGAGAAGGTGCACGCAAATGAAAGTGCATTGGGGAAATAAGGCGCACTGCGATCCTGAAAGTGCACGCCAAATAAAAGTGCATTGCCGAAATAAAGGCGCACTGCGATCCTGAGAAGGTGCACGCCAATGAAAGTGCATTGCCGAAATAAAGGCGCACTGCGATCCTGAGAAGGTGCACCCAAATGAAAGTGCATTGCGGAAATAAAGGCGCACTGCGATTCTGAGAGGTGCACGCCAATGAAAGTGCATTGCGAAAATAAAGGCGCACTGCGATCATGAGAAGGTGCACGCAAATGAAAGTGCATTGGGGAAATAAAGGCGCACTGCGATCCTGAGAAAGTGCACGCCAAATAAAAGTGCATTGCCGAAATAAAGGCGCACTGCGATCCTGAGAAGGTGCACGCCAATGAAAGTGCATTGCCGAAATAAAGGCGCACTGCGATCTTGAGAAGGTGCACGCCAAATGAAAGTGCCTTGCGGAAATAAAGGCGCACTGCGATCCTGAGAAGGTGCACGCCAATGAAAGTGTATTGCGGAAATAAAGGCGCACTGCGATCCTGAGAAAGTGCACGCCAATGAAGTGCATTGCGGAATAAAGGCGCGCACTGCGATCCTGAGAAGGTGCACGCCAATGAAAGTGCATTGCGGAAATAAAGGCGCACCGCGATCCTGAGAAGGTGCACGCCAATGAAAGTGCATTGCCGAAATAAGGCGCACTGCGATCCTGAGAAGGTGCACGCAATGAAAGTGCATTGCGGAAATAAAGGCGCACTGCGATCCTGAGAAGGTGCACGCCAAATGAAGTGCATTGCGGAAATAAAGGCGCACTGCATCCTGAGAAGGTGCGCCAATGAAAGTGCATTGCCGAAATAAAGGCGCACTGCGATCCTGAGAAGGTGCACGCCAATGAAAGTGCATTGCGGAAATAAAGGCGCACTGCGATCCTGAGAAGGTGCACGCTAATGAAAGTGCATTGCGGAAATAAAGGCGCACTGCGATCCTGAGAAGGTGCACGCCAAATGAAAGTGCATTGCGGAAAGAAAGGCGCACTGCGATCCTGAGAAGGTGCACGCCAATGAAAGTGCATTGCCGAAATAAAGGCGCACTGCGATCCTGAGAAGGTGCACGCCAAAGAAAGTGCATTGCGGAAATAAAGGCGCACTGCGATCCTGAGAAGGTGCACGCCAAATGAAAGTGCATTGCGGAAAGAAAAGCGCACTGCGATCCTGAGAAGGTGCACGCCAATGAAAGTGCATTGCCGAAATAAAGGCGCACTGCGATCCTGAGAAGGTGCACGCCAATGAAAGTGCATTGCGAAAATAAAGGCGCACTGCGATCATGAGAAGGTGCACGCAAATGAAAGTGCATTGGGAAAAAAGGCGCACTGCGATCCTGAGAAGTGCACGCCAAATGAAAGTGCATTGCGGAAATAAAGGCGCACTGCGATCCTGAGAAGGTGCACGCCAATGAAGTGCATTGCCGAAATAAAGGCGCACTGCGATCCTGAGAAGGTGCACGCCAAATAAAGTGCATTGCGGAAATAAAGGCGCACTGCGATTCTGAGAAGGTGCACGCCAAATAAAGTGCATTGCGAAATAAAGGCGCACTGCGATCCTGAGAAGGTGCACGCCAATGAAGTGCATTGCGAAAATAGGCGCACTGCGATCATGAGAAGGTGCACGCAATGAAAGTGCATTGCGGAAATAAAGGCGCACTGCGATCCTGAGAAGTGCACGCCAAATGAAGTGCATTGCCGAAATAAAGGCGCACTGCGATCCTGAGAAGGTGCACGCCAATGAAAGTGCATTGCGGAAATAAAGCGCACTGCGATCCTGAGAAGGTGCACGCCAATGAAAGTGCATTGCCGAAATAAAGGCGCACTGCGATCCTGAGAAGGTGCACGCCAATGAAAGTGCATTGCGGAAATAAAAGCGCACTGCGATCCTGAGAAGGTGCACGCCAATGAAAGTGCATTGCCGAAATAAAGGCGCACTGCGATCCTGAGAAGGTGCACGCCAAATGAAAGTGCATTGCGGAAATAAAGCGCACTGCGATTCTGAGAAGGTGCACGCCAAATGAAAGTGCATTGCCGAAAAAAAGGCGCACTGCGATCCTGAGAAGGTGCACGCCAATGAAAGTGCATTGCGGAAATAAAGGCGCACTGCGATCCTGAGAGGTGCACGCCAATGAAAGTGCATTGCGGAAATAAAGGCGCACTGCGATCCTGAGAAGTGCACGCCAATGAAAGTGCATTGCGGAAATAAAGGCGCACTGCGATCCTGAGAAGTGCACGCCAAATGAAGTGCATTGCGGAAATAAAGGCGCACTGCGATCCTGAGAAGGTGCACGCCAATGAAGTGCATTGCGGAAATAAAGGCGCACTGCGATCCTGAGAAGGTGCACGCCAAATGAAAGTGCATTGCGAAATAAAGGCACTGCGATCCTGAGAAGGTGCACGCTAATGAAAGTGCATTGCGGAAATAAAGGCGCACTGCGATCCTGAGAAGTGCACGCCAAATGAAAGTGCCTTGCGAAATAAAGGCGCACTGCGATCCTGAGAAGGTGCACGCCAATGAAAGTGCATTGCGAAAATAAAGGCGCACTGCGATCATGAGAAGGTGCACGCAAATGAAAGTGCATTGTGGAAATAAAGCGCACTGCTGATCCTGAGAAGGTGCACGCCAATGAAAGTGCATTGCCGAAATAAAGGCGCACTGGATCCTGAGAAGGTGCACGCCAATGAAAGTGCATTGCGAAATAAAGGCGCACTGCGATCATGAGAAGTGCACGCCAATGAAAGTGCATTGCGGAAATAAAGGCGCACTGCGATCCTGAGAAAGTGCACGCCAATGAAAGTGCATTGCGAAATAAAGGCGCACTGCGATCCTGAGAAGGTGCACGCCAATGAAAGTGCATTGCGGAAAGAAAGGCGCACTGCGATCCTGAGAAGGTGCACGCCAATGAAAGTGCATTGCGAAATAAAGGCGCACCGCGATCCTGAGAAGGTGCACGCCAATGAAAGTGCATTGCGGAAATAAAGGCGCACTGCGATCCTGAGAAGGTGCACGCTAATGAAAGTGCATTGCGGAAATAAAGGCGCACTGCGATCCTGAGAAGGTGCACGCCAAATGAAAGTGCATTGCCGAAATAAAGGCGCACTGCGATCCTGAGAAGGTGCACGCCAATGAAAGTGCATTGCGAAAATAAAGGCGCACTGCGATCATGAGAAGGTGCACGCAAATGAAAGTGCATTGTGGAAATAAAGGCGCACTGCGATCCTGAGAAGGTGCACGCCAATGAAAGTGCATTGCCGAAATAAAGGCGCACTGCGATCCTGAGAAGGTGCACGCCAATGAAAGTGCATTGCCGAAATAAGGCGCACTGCGATCCTGAGAAGGTGCACGCCAAATGAAAGTGCATTGCGGAAATAAAGGCGCACTGCGATTCTGAGAAGGTGCACGCCAAATGAAAGTGCATTGCGGAAATAAAGGCGCACTGGGATCCTGAGAAGGTGCACGCCAATGAAAATGCATTGCGGAAATAAAGGCGCACTGCGATCCTGAGAAGTGCACGCCAATGAAAGTGTATTGCGGAAATAAAGGCGCACTGCGATCCTGAGAAGTGCACGCCAATGAAAGTGCATTGCGGAAATAAAGCGCACTGCGATCCTGAGAAGGTGCACGCCAATGAAATGCATTGCGGAAATAAAGGCGCACCGCGATCCTGAGAAGGTGCACGCCAAATGAAAGTGCATTGCCGAAATAAAGGCGCACCGCGATCCTGAGAAGGTGCACGCCAATGAAAATGCATTGCGGAAATAAAGGCGCACTGCGATCCTGAGAAGGTGCACGCCAAATGAAAGTGCCTTGCCGAAATAAAGGCGCACTGCGATCCTGAGAAGGTGCACGCCAATGAAAGTGCATTGCGAAAATAAAGGCGCACTGCGATCATGAGAAGGTGCACGCCAATGAAAGTGTATTGCGGAAATAAAGGCGCACTGCGATCCTGAGAAAGTGCACGCCAATGAAAGTGCATTGCGGAAATAAAGGCGCACGGCGATCCTGAGAAGGTGCACGCCAATGAAAGTGCATTGCGGAAATAAAGGCGCACCGCGATCCTGAGAAGGTGCACGCCAAATGAAAGTGCATTGCCGAAATAAAGGCGCACCGCGATCCTGAGAAGGTGCACGCCAATGAAAATGCATTGCGGAAATAAAGGCGCACTGCGATCCTGAGAAGGTGCACGCCAAATGAAAGTGCCTTGCCGAAATAAAGGCGCACTGCGATCCTGAGAAGGTGCACGCCAATGAAAGTGCATTGCGGAAATAAAGGCGCACTGCGATCCTGAGAAGGTGCACGCCAATGAAAGTGTATTGCGGAAATAAAGGCGCACTGCGATCCTGAGAAAGTGCACGCCAATGAAAGTGCATTGCGGAAATAAAGGCGCACGGCGATCCTGAGAAGGTGCACGCCAATGAAAGTGCATTGCGGAAATAAAGGCGCACCGCGATCCTGAGAAGGTGCACGCCAATGAAAGTGCATTGCGGAAAGAAAGGCGCACTGCGATCCTGAGAAGGTGCACGCCAATGAAAGTGCATTGCGGAAATAAAGGCGCACCGCGATCCTGAGAAGGTGCACGCCAAATGAAAGTGCATTGCGGAAATAAAGGCGCACTGCGATCCTGAGAAGGTGCACGCCAATGAAAGTGCCTTGCCGAAATAAAGGCGCACTGCGATCCTGAGAAGGTGCACGCCAATGAAAGTGCATTGCGAAAATAAAGGCGCACTGCGATCATGAGAAGGTGCACGCAAATGAAAGTGCATTGGGGAAATAAAGGCGCACTGCGATCCTGAGAAAGTGCACGCCAATGAAAGTGCATTGCCGAAATAAAGGCGCACTGCGATCCTGAGAAGGTGCACGCCAATGAAAGTGCATTGCCGAAATAAAGGCGCACTGCGATCCTGAGAAGGTGCACGCCAAATGAAAGTGCATTGCGGAAATAAAGGCGCACTGCGATCCTGAGAAGGTGCACGCCAATGAAAGTGCATTGCGGAAATAAAGGCGCACTGCGATCCTGAGAAGGTGCACGCCAATGAAAATGCATTGCGGAAATAAAGGCGCACTGCGATCCTGAGAACGTGCACGCCAATGAAAGTGCATTGCGGAAATAAAGGCGCACGGCGATCCTGAGAAGGTGCACGCCAATGAAAGTGCATTGCGGAAATAAAGGCGCACCGCGATCCTGAGAAGGTGCACGCCAAATGAAAGTGCATTGCCGAAATAAAGGCGCACCGCGATCCTGAGAAGGTGCACGCCAATGAAAGTGCATTGCGGAAATAAAGGCGCACTGCGATCCTGAGAAGGTGCACGCCAAATGAAAGTGCATTGCCGAAATAAAGGCGCACTGCGATCCTGAGAAGGTGCACGCCAATGAAAGTGCATTGCGAAAATAGGCGCACTGCGATCCTGAGAAGGTGCACGCCAATGAAAGTGTATTGCGGAAATAAAGGCGCACTGCGATCCTGAGAAGTGCACGCCAATGAAAGTGCATTGCGGAAATAAAGGCGCACGGCGATCCTGAGAAGGTGCACGCCAATGAAAGTGCATTGCGGAAATAAAGGCGCACCGCGATCCTGAGAAGGTGCACGCCAAATGAAAGTGCATTGCGGAAAGAAAGGCGCACTGCGATCCTGAGAAGGTGCACGCCAATGAAAGTGCATTGCGGAAATAAAGGCGCACTGCGATCCTGAGAAGGTGCACGCCAAATGAAAGTGCATTGCGGAAATAAAGGCGCACTGCGATCCTGAGAAGGTGCACGCTAATGAAAGTGCATTGCGAAAATAAAGGCGCACTGCGATCCTGAGAAGGTGCACGCCAAATGAAAGTGCATTGCCGAAATAAAGGCGCACTGCGATCCTGAGAAGGTGCACGCCAATGAAAGTGCATTGCGAAAATAAAGGCGCACTGCGATCCTGAGAAGGTGCACGCCAAATGAAAGTGCATTGTGGAAATAAAGGCGCACTGCGATCCTGAGAAGGTGCACGCCAATGAAAGTGCATTGCCGAAATAAAGGCGCACTGCGATCCTGAGAAGGTGCACGCCAATGAAAGTGCATTGCCGAAATAAAGGCGCACTGCGATCCTGAGAAGGTGCACGCCAATGAAAGTGCATTGCCGAAATAAAGGCGCACTGCGATCCTGAGAAGGTGCACGCTAATGAAAGTGCATTGCGGAAATAAAGGCGCACTGCGATCCTGAGAAGGTGCACGCCAAATGAAAGTGCATTGCGGAAATAAAGGCGCACTGCGATCCTGAGAAGGTGCACGCCAATGAAAGTGCATTGCGGAAATAAAGGCGCACTGCGATCCTGAGAAGGTGCACGCCAATGAAAGTGCATTGCGGAAATAAAGGCGCACCTGCGATCCTGAGAAGGTGCACGCCAATGAAAGTGCATTGCGGAAATAAAGGCGCACGCGATCCTGAGAAGGTGCACGCCAATGAAAGTGCATTGCCGAAATAAGGCGCACCGCGATCCTGAGAAGGTGCACGCCAATGAAAATGCATTGCGGAAATAAAGGCGCACTGCGATCCTGAGAAGGTGCACGCCAAATGAAAGTGCATTGCCGGAAATAAAGGCGCACTGCGATCCTGAGAAGGTGCACGCCAATGAAAGTGCATTGCGAAAATAAAGGCGCACTGCGATCCTGAGAAGGTGCACGCCAATGAAGTGCATTGCGGAAATAAAGGCGCACTGCGATCCTGAGAAAGTGCACGCCAATGAAAGTGCATTGCGGAAATAAAGGCGCACGGCGATCCTGAGAAGGTGCACGCCAATGAAAGTGCATTGCGGAAATAAAGGCGCACCGCGATCCTGAGAAGGTGCACGCCAAATGAAAGTGCATTGCGGAAATAAAGGCGCACTGCGATCCTGAGAAGGTGCACGCCAATGAAAGTGCATTGCGGAAATAAAGGCGCACCGCGATCCTGAGAAGGTGCACGCCAATGAAAGTGCATTGCCGAAATAAAGGCGCACTGCGATCCTGAGAAGGTGCACGCCAATGAAAGTGCATTGCCGAAATAAAGGCGCACTGCGATCCTGAGAAGGTGCACGCCAATGAAAGTGCATTGCCGAAATAAAGGCGCACTGCGATCCTGAGAAGGTGCACGCCAATGAAAGTGCATTGCGGAAATAAAGGCGCACTGCGATCCTGAGAAGGTGCACGCCAATGAAAGTGCATTGCGGAAATAAAGGCGCACTGCGATCCTGAGAAGGTGCACGCCAATGAAAGTGCATTGCGGAAATAAAGGCGCACTGCGATCCTGAGAAGGTGCACGCCAATGAAAGTGCATTGCGGAAATAAAGGCGCACCGCGATCCTGAGAAGGTGCACGCCAATGAAAGTGCATTGCCGAAATAAAGGCGCACTGCGATCATGAGAAGGTGCACGCAAATGAAAGTGCATTGCGGAAAGAAAGGCGCACGGCGATCCTGAGAAGGTGCACGCAAATGAAAGTGCTTGCCGAAATAAAGGCGCACTGCGATCCTGAGAAGGTGCACGCCAATGAAAGTGCATTGCGAAAATAAAGGCGCACTGCGATCCTGAGAAGGTGCACGCCAATGAAAGTGCATTGCGGAAATAAAGGCGCACTGCGATCCTGAAAAGTGCACGCCAATGAAGTGCATTGCGGAAATAAAGGCGCACTGCGATCCTGAGAAGGTGCACGCCAATGAAAGTGCATTGCGGAAATAAAGGCGCACCGCGATCCTGAGAAGGTGCACGCCAAATGAAAGTGCATTGCGGAAATAAAGGCGCACTGCGATCCTGAGAAGGTGCACGCCAATGAAAGTGCATTGCGGAAATAAAGGCGCACCGCGATCCTGAGAAGGTGCACGCCAAATGAAAGTGCATTGCGGAAATAAAGGCGCACTGCGATCCTGAGAAGGTGCACGCCAATGAAAATGCATTGCGGAAATAAAGGCGCACTGCGATCCTGAGAAGGTGCACGCCAATGAAAGTGCATTGCTGAAATAAAGGCGCACTGCGATCCTGAGAATGTGCACGCCAAATGAAAGTGCATTGCGGAAATAAAGGCGCACCGCGATCCTGAGAAGGTGCACGCCAATTGAAAGTGCATTGCCGAAATAAAGGCGCACCGCGATCCTGTGAAAGTGCACCCCAATGAAAGTGCATTGCGGAAATAAAGGCGCACTGCGATCCTGAGAAGGTGCACGCCAACTGAAAGTGCATTGCGGAAATAAAGGCGCACTGCGATCCTGAGAAGGTGCACGCCAATGAAAGTGCATTGCGGAAATAAAGGCGCACTGCGATCATGAGAAGGTGCACGCCAATGAAAGTGCATTGCGGAAATAAAGGCGCACTGCGATCCTGAGAAGGTGCACGCCAATGAAAGTGCATTGCGGAAATAAAGGCGCACGGCGATCCTGAGAAGGTGCACGCCAATGAAAGTGCATTGCGGAAATAAAGGCGCACCGCGATCCTGAGAAGGTGCACGCCAAATGAAAGTGCATTGCGGAAAGAAAGGCGCACGGCGATCCTGAGAAGGTGCACGCCAATGAAAGTGCATTGCGGAAATAAAGGCGCACCGCGATCCTGAGAAGGTGCACGCCAAATGAAAGTGCATTGCGGAAATAAAGGCGCACTGCGATCCTGAGAAGGTGCACGCTAATGAAAGTGCATTGCGGAAATAAAGGCGCACTGCGATCCTGAGAAGGTGCACGCAAATGAAAGTGCATTGCCGAAATAAAGGCGCACTGCGATCCTGAGAAGGTGCACGCCAATGAAAGTGCATTGCGAAATAAAGGCGCACTGCGATCCTGAGAAGGTGCACGCAAATGAAAGTGCATTGTGGAAATAAAGGCGCACTGCGATCCTGAGAAAGTGCACGCCAAATGAAAGTGCATTGCCGAAATAAAGGCGCACTGCGATCCTGAGAAGGTGCACGCCAATGAAAGTGCATTGCCGAAATAAAGGCGCACTGCGATCCTGAGAAGGTGCACGCCAATGAAAGTGCATTGCGGAAATAAAGGCGCACTGCGATTCTGAGAAGGTGCACGCCAAATGAAAGTGCATTGCGGAAATAAGGCGCACTGCGATCCTGAGAAGGTGCACGCTAATGAAAGTGCATTGCGGAAATAAAGGCGCACTGCGATCCTGAGAAGGTGCACGCCAAATGAAAGTGCCTTGCCGAAATAAAGGCGCACTGCGATCCTGAGAAGGTGCACGCCAATGAAAGTGCATTGCGGAAATAAAGGCGCACTGCGATCCTGAGAAGGTGCACGCCAATGAAAGTGCATTGCGGAAATAAAGGCGCACTGCGATCCTGAGAAGGTGCACGCCAAATGAAAGTGCATTGCGGAAAGAAAGGCGCACTGCGATCCTGAGAAGGTGCACGCCAATGAAAGTGCATTGCCGAAATAAAGGCGCACTCCGATCCTGAGAAGGTGCACGCCAAAGAAAGTGCATTGCGGAAATAAAGGCGCACTGCGATCCTGAGAAGGTGCACGCCAATGAAAGTGCATTGCGGAAAGAAAAGCGTACTGCGATCCTGAGAAGGTGCACGCCAATGAAAGTGCATTGCCGAAATAAAGGCGCACTGCGATCCTGAGAAGGTGCACGCCAATGAAAGTGCATTGCGAAATAAAGGCGCACTGCGATCCTGAGAAGGTGCACGCAAATGAAAGTGCATTGGGGAAATAAAGGCGCACTGCGATCCTGAGAAGGTGCACGCCAAATGAAAGTGCATTGCCGAAATAAAGGCGCACTCCGATCCTGAGAAGGTGCACGCCAATGAAAGTGCATTGCCGAAATAAAGGCGCACTGCGATCCTGAGAAGGTGCACGCCAAATGAAAGTGCATTGCGGAAATAAAGGCGCACTGCGATCCTGAGAAGGTGCACGCCAAATGAAAGTGCATTGCCGAAATAAAGGCGCACTGCGATCCTGAGAAGGTGCACGCCAAATGAAAGTGCATTGCGGAAAGAAAAGCGCACTGCGATCCTGAGAAGGTGCACGCCAATGAAAGTGCATTGCCGAAATAAAGGCGCACTGCGATCCTGAGAAGGTGCACGCCAAATGAAAGTGCATTGAGGAAAGAAAAGCGCACTGCGATCCTGAGACGGTGCACGCCAATGAAAGTGCATTGCCGAAATAAAGGCGCACTGCGATCCTGAGAAGGTGCACGCCAAATGAAAGTGCATTGCGGAAATAAAGGCGCACTGCGATTCTGAGAAGGTGCACGCCAAATGAAAGTGCATTGCCGAAATAAAGGCGCACTGGGATCCTGAGAAGGTGCACGCCAATGAAACTGCATTGCGGAAATAAAGGCGCACTGCGATCCTGAGAAGGTGCACGCCAATGAAAGTGTATTGCGGAAATAAAGGCGAACTGCGATCCTGAGAAGGTGCACGCCAATGAAAGTGCATTGCGGAAATAAAGGCGCACTGCGATCCTGAGAAGGTGCACGCCAATGAAAGTGCATTGCGGAAATAAAGGCGCACTGCGATCCTGAGAAGGTGCACGCCAAATGAAAGTGCATTGCGGAAAGAAAGGCGCACTGCGATCCTGAGAAGGTGCACGCCAATGAAAGTGCATTGCGGAAATAAAGGCGCACCGCGATCCTGAGAAGGTGCACGTCAAATGAAAGTGCATTGCGGAAATAAAGGCGCACTGCGATCCTGAGAAGGTGCACGCTAATGAATGTGCATTGCGGAAATAAAGGCGCACTGCGATCCTGAGAAGGTGCACGCCAAATGAAAGTGCATTGCGGAAATAAAGGCGCACTGCGATCCTGAGAAGGTGCACGCGAATGAAAGTGCGTTGCGGAAATAAAGGCGCACTGCGATCCTGAGAAGGTGCACGCGCAATGAAAGTGCCTTGCCGAAATAAAGGCGCACTGCGATCCTGAGAAGGTGCACGCCAATGAAAGTGCATTGCGAAATAAAGGCGCACTGCGATCCTGAGAAGGTGCACGCAAATGAAAGTGCATTGTGGAAAAAAGGCGCACTGCGATCCTGAGAAATGCACGCCAAATGAAAGTGCATTGCCGAAATAAAGGCGCACTGCGATCCTGAGAAGGTGCACGCCAATGAAAGTGCATTGCCGAAATAAAGGCGCACTGCGATCCTGAGAAGGTGCACGCCAATGAAAGTGCATTGCGGAAATAAAGGCGCACCGCGATCCTGAGAAGGTGCACGCCAAATGAAAGTGCATTGCCGAAATAAAGGCGCACTGCGATCCTGAGAAGGTGCACGCCAATGAAAATGCATTGCGGAAATAAAGGCGCACTGCGATCCTGAGAAGGTGCACGCCAATGAAAGTGCATTGCGGAAATAAAGGCGCACTGCGATCCTGAGAAAGTGCACGCCAATGAAAGTGCATTGCGGAAATAAAGGCGCACTGCGATCCTGAGAAGGTGCACGCCAATGAAAGTGCATTGCGGAAATAAAGGCGCACTGCGATCCTGAGAAGGTGCACGCCAAATGAAAGTGCATTGCGGAAATAAAGGCGCACTGCGATCCTGAGAAGGTGCACGCCAAATGAAAGTGCATTGCCGAAATAAAGGCGCACTGCGATCCTGAGAAGGTGCACGCCAATGAAATGCATTGCGGAAATAAAGGCGCACTGCGATCCTGAGAAGGTGCACGCCAATGAAAGTGCATTGCGGAAATAAAGGCGCACTGCGATCCTGAGAAGGTGCACGCCAATGAAAGTGCATTGCGGAAATAAAGGCGCACGGCGATCCTGAGAAGGTGCACGCCAATGAAAGTGCATTGCGGAAATAAAGGCGCACCGCGATCCTGAGAAGGTGCACGCCAAATGAAAGTGCATTGCCGAAATAAAGGCGCACTGCGATCCTGAGAAGGTGCACGCCAAATGAAAGTGCATTGCCGAAATAAAGGCGCACTGCGATCCTGAGAAGGTGCACGCCAATGAAAATGCATTGCGGAAATAAAGGCGCACTGCGATCCTGAGAAGGTGCACGCCAATGAAAGTGCATTGCGGAAATAAAGGCGCACTGCGATCCTGAGAAGGTGCACGCCAATGAAAGTGCATTGCGGAAATAAAGGCGCACTGCGATCCTGAGAAAGGTGCACGCCAATGAAAGTGCATTGCGGAAATAAAGGCGCACTGCGATCCTGAGAAGGTGCACGCCAATGAAAGTGCATTGCGGAAATAAAGGCGCACTGCGATCCTGAGAAGGTGCACGCCAATGAAAGTGCATTGCGGAAATAAAGGCGCACTGCGATCCTGAGAAGGTGCACGCCAAATGAAAGTGCATTGCGGAAATAAAGGCGCACTGCGATCCTGAGAAGGTGCACGCCAATGAAAGTGCATTGCGGAAATAAAGGCGCACTGCGATCCTGAGAAGGTGCACGCCAAATGAAAGTGCATTGCGGAAATAAAGGCGCACTGCGATCCTGAGAAGGTGCACGCCAATGAAAGTGCATTGCGGAAATAAAGGCGCACTGCGATCCTGAGAAGGTGCACGCCAATGAAAGTGCATTGCCGAAATAAAGGCGCACTGCGATCCTGAGAAGGTGCACGCCAATGAAAGTGCATTGCGAAATAAAGGCGCACTGCGATCCTGAGAAGGTGCACGCAAATGAAAGTGCATTGCGGAAATAAAGGCGCACTGCGATCCTGAGAAGGTGCACGCCAATGAAAGTGCATTGCCGAAATAAAGGCGCACTGCGATCCTGAGAAGGTGCACGCCAATGAAAGTGCATTGCCGAAATAAAGGCGCACTGCGATCCTGAGAAGGTGCACGCCAAATGAAAGTGCATTGCGGAAATAAAGGCGCACTGCGATCCTGAGAAGGTGCACGCCAATGAAAGTGCATTGCCGAAATAAAGGCGCACTGCGATCCTGAGAAGGTGCACGCCAATGAAAGTGCATTGCGGAAATAAAGGCGCACTGCGATCCTGAGAAGGTGCACGCCAATGAAAGTGCATTGCGGAAATAAAGGCGCACTGCGATCCTGAGAAGGTGCACGCCAATGAAAGTGCATTGCGGAAATAAAGGCGCACTGCGATCCTGAGAAGGTGCACGCCAATGAAAGTGCATTGCGGAAATAAAGGCGCACTGCGATCCTGAGAAGGTGCACGCCAAATGAAAGTGCATTGCCGAAATAAAGGCGCACTGCGATCCTGAGAAGGTGCACGCCAATGAAAGTGCATTGCGGAAATAAAGGCGCACTGCGATCCTGAGAAGGTGCACGCCAATGAAAGTGCATTGCGGAAATAAAGGCGCACTGCGATCCTGAGAAGGTGCACGCCAATGAAAGTGCATTGCCGAAATAAAGGCGCACTGCGATCCTGAGAAGGTGCACGCCAATGAAAGTGCATTGCGAAAATAAAGGCGCACTGCGATCCTGAGAAGGTGCACGCCAAATGAAAGTGCATTGCGAAATAAAGGCGCACTGCGATCCTGAGAAGGTGCACGCCAATGAAAGTGCATTGCGAAAATAAAGGCGCACTGCGATCATGAGAAGGTGCACGCAAATGAAAGTGCATTGCGGAAATAAAGGCGCACTGCGATCCTGAGAAGGTGCACGCCAAATGAAAGTGCATTGCCGAAATAAAGGCGCACTGCGATCCTGAGAAGGTGCACGCCAATGAAAGTGCATTGCGGAAATAAAGGCGCACTGCGATCCTGAGAAGGTGCACGCCAATGAAAGTGCATTGCGGAAATAAAGGCGCACTGCGATCCTGAGAAGGTGCACGCCAAATGAAAGTGCATTGCGAAATAAAGGCGCACTGCGATCCTGAGAAGGTGCACGCCAATGAAAGTGCATTGCGGAAATAAAGGCGCACTGCGATCCTGAGAAGGTGCACGCCAAATGAAAGTGCATTGCCGAAATAAAGGCGCACTGCGATCCTGAGAAGGTGCACGCCAAATGAAAGTGCATTGCGGAAATAAAGGCGCACTGCGATCCTGAGAAGGTGCACGCCAATGAAAGTGCATTGCCGAAATAAAGGCGCACTGCGATCCTGAGAAGGTGCACGCCAATGAAAGTGCATTGCGGAAATAAAGGCGCACTGCGATCCTGAGAAGGTGCACGCCAAATGAAAGTGCATTGCCGAAATAAAGGCGCACTGCGATCCTGAGAAGGTGCACGCCAATGAAAGTGCATTGCGAAAATAAAGGCGCACTGCGATCCTGAGAAGGTGCACGCCAATGAAAGTGCATTGCGGAAATAAAGGCGCACTGCGATCCTGAGAAGGTGCACGCAAATGAAAGTGCATTGCGGAAATAAAGGCGCACTGCGATCCTGAGAAAGTGCACGCCAAATGAAAGTGCATTGCCGAAATAAAGGCGCACTGCGATCCTGAGAAGGTGCACGCCAAATGAAAGTGCATTGCGGAAATAAAGGCGCACTGCGATCCTGAGAAGGTGCACGCCAATGAAAGTGCATTGCCGAAATAAAGGCGCACTGCGATCCTGAGAAGGTGCACGCCAAATGAAAGTGCATTGCGGAAATAAAGGCGCACTGCGATCCTGAGAAGGTGCACGCCAATGAAAGTGCATTGCCGAAATAAAGGCGCACTGCGATCCTGAGAAGGTGCACGCCAATGAAAGTGCATTGCGAAATAAAGGCGCACTGCGATCCTGAGAAGGTGCACGCCAAATGAAAGTGCATTGCGGAAATAAAGGCGCACTGCGATCCTGAGAAGGTGCACGCCAAATGAAAGTGCATTGCGAAATAAAGGCGCACTGCGATCCTGAGAAGGTGCACGCCAATGAAAGTGCATTGCGGAAATAAAGGCGCACTGCGATCCTGAGAAGGTGCACGCCAATGAAAGTGCATTGCGGAAATAAAGGCGCACTGCGATCCTGAGAAGGTGCACGCCAATGAAAGTGCATTGCGGAAATAAAGGCGCACTGCGATCCTGAGAAGGTGCACGCCAATGAAAGTGCATTGCGGAAATAAAGGCGCACTGCGATCCTGAGAAGGTGCACGCCAAATGAAAGTGCATTGCCGAAATAAAGGCGCACTGCGATCCTGAGAAGGTGCACGCCAAATGAAAGTGCATTGCGGAAATAAAGGCGCACTGCGATCCTGAGAAGGTGCACGCCAATGAAAGTGCATTGCCGAAATAAAGGCGCACTGCGATCCTGAGAAGGTGCACGCCAATGAAAGTGCATTGCGGAAATAAAGGCGCACTGCGATCCTGAGAAGGTGCACGCCAATGAAAGTGCATTGCCGAAATAAAGGCGCACTGCGATCCTGAGAAGGTGCACGCCAAATGAAAGTGCATTGCGGAAATAAAGGCGCACTGCGATCCTGAGAAGGTGCACGCCAATGAAAGTGCATTGCCGAAATAAAGGCGCACTGCGATCCTGAGAAGGTGCACGCCAATGAAAGTGCATTGCGAAAATAAAGGCGCACTGCGATCATGAGAAGGTGCACGCAAATGAAAGTGCATTGCGGAAAGAAAGGCGCACTGCGATCCTGAGAAGGTGCACGCAAATGAAAGTGCATTGCGGAAATAAAGGCGCACTGCGATCCTGAGAAGGTGCACGCCAATGAAAGTGCATTGCGGAAATAAAGGCGCACTGCGATCCTGAGAAGGTGCACGCCAAATGAAAGTGCATTGCGGAAATAAAGGCGCACTGCGATCCTGAGAAGGTGCACGCCAAATGAAAGTGCATTGCCGAAATAAAGGCGCACTGCGATCCTGAGAAGGTGCACGCCAATGAAAGTGCATTGCGAAATAAAGGCGCACTGCGATCCTGAGAAGGTGCACGCAAATGAAAGTGCATTGCGGAAATAAAGGCGCACTGCGATCCTGAGAAGTGCACGCCAATGAAAGTGCATTGCGAAATAAAGGCGCACTGCGATCCTGAGAAGGTGCACGCCAATGAAAGTGCATTGCGGAAATAAAGGCGCACTGCGATCCTGAGAAGGTGCACGCCAATGAAAGTGCATTGCGGAAATAAAGGCGCACTGCGATCCTGAGAAGGTGCACGCCAATGAAAGTGCATTGCGGAAATAAAGGCGCACTGCGATCCTGAGAAGGTGCACGCCAAATGAAAGTGCATTGCCGAAATAAAGGCGCACTGCGATCCTGAGAAGGTGCACGCCAAATGAAAGTGCATTGCGGAAATAAAGGCGCACTGCGATCCTGAGAAGGTGCACGCCAATGAAAGTGCATTGCGGAAATAAAGGCGCACTGCGATCCTGAGAAGGTGCACGCCAATGAAAGTGCATTGCGGAAATAAAGGCGCACTGCGATCCTGAGAAGGTGCACGCCAATGAAAGTGCATTGCGGAAATAAAGGCGCACTGCGATCCTGAGAAGGTGCACGCCAAATGAAAGTGCATTGCGAAATAAAGGCGCACTGCGATCCTGAGAAGGTGCACGCCAATGAAAGTGCATTGCGAAATAAAGGCGCACTGCGATCCTGAGAAGGTGCACGCCAAATGAAAGTGCATTGCGGAAATAAAGGCGCACTGCGATCCTGAGAAGGTGCACGCCAATGAAAGTGCATTGCGGAAATAAAGGCGCACTGCGATCCTGAGAAGGTGCACGCCAAATGAAAGTGCATTGCGGAAATAAAGGCGCACTGCGATCCTGAGAAGGTGCACGCCAAATGAAAGTGCATTGCGAAAATAAAGGCGCACTGCGATCCTGAGAAGGTGCACGCCAATGAAAGTGCATTGCGGAAATAAAGGCGCACTGCGATCCTGAGAAGGTGCACGCCAAATGAAAGTGCATTGCCGAAATAAAGGCGCACTGCGATCCTGAGAAGGTGCACGCCAAATGAAAGTGCATTGCGGAAATAAAGGCGCACTGCGATCCTGAGAAGGTGCACGCCAATGAAAGTGCATTGCCGAAATAAAGGCGCACTGCGATCCTGAGAAGGTGCACGCCAATGAAAGTGCATTGCGGAAATAAAGGCGCACTGCGATCCTGAGAAGGTGCACGCCAAATGAAAGTGCATTGCGGAAATAAAGGCGCACTGCGATCCTGAGAAGGTGCACGCCAATGAAAGTGCATTGCGAAATAAAGGCGCACTGCGATCCTGAGAAGGTGCACGCAAATGAAAGTGCATTGCGGAAATAAAGGCGCACTGCGATCCTGAGAAGGTGCACGCCAAATGAAAGTGCATTGCGGAAATAAAGGCGCACTGCGATCCTGAGAAGGTGCACGCCAATGAAAGTGCATTGCGGAAATAAAGGCGCACTGCGATCCTGAGAAGGTGCACGCCAATGAAAGTGCATTGCGGAAATAAAGGCGCACTGCGATCCTGAGAAGGTGCACGCCAATGAAAGTGCATTGCGGAAATAAAGGCGCACTGCGATCCTGAGAAGGTGCACGCCAAATGAAAGTGCATTCCGGAAATAAAGGCGCACTGCGATCCTGAGAAGGTGCACGCCAATTGAAAGTGCATTGCGGAAATAAAGGCGCACTGCGATCCTGAGAAGGTGCACGCCAATGAAAGTGCATTGCCGAAATAAAGGAGCACTGCGATCCTGAGAAGGTGCACGCCAATTGAAAGTGCATTGCAGAAATAAAGGCGCACTGCGATCCTGAGAAGGTGCACGCCAATGAAAGTGCATTGCGGAAATAAAGGCGCACGGCGATTCTGAGAAGGTGCACGCCAATTGAAAGTGCATTGCAGAAATAAAGGCGCACTGCGATCCTGAGAAGGTGCAGGCCAAATGAAAGTGCATTGCCGAAATAAAGGCGCACTGCGATCCTGAGAAGGTGCACGCAAATGAAAGTGCATTGCGGAAATAAAGGCGCACTGCGATCCTGAGAAGGTGCACGCCAAATGAAAGTGCATTGCGGAAATAAAGGCGCACTGCGATCCTGAGAAGGTGCACGCCAATGAAAGTGCATTGCGGAAATAAAGGCGCACTGCGATCCTGAGAAGGTGCACGCCAAATGAAAGTGCATTGCGGAAATAAAGGCGCACTGCGATCCTGAGAAGGTGCACGCCAATGAAAGTGCATTGCCGAAATAAAGGCGCACTGCGATCCTGAGAAGGTGCACGCCAAATGAAAGTGCATTGCGGAAATAAAGGCGCACTGCGATCCTGAGAAGGTGCACGCCAAATGAAAGTGCATTGCCGAAATAAAGGCGCACTGCGATCCTGAGAAGGTGCACGCCAAATGAAAGTGCATTGCGGAAATAAAGGCGCACTGCGATCCTGAGAAGGTGCACGCCAATGAAAGTGCATTGCCGAAATAAAGGCGCACTGCGATCCTGAGAAGGTGCACGCCAAATGAAAGTGCATTGCGGAAATAAAGGCGCACTGCGATCCTGAGAAGGTGCACGCCAAATGAAAGTGCATTGCCGAAATAAAGGCGCACTGCGATCCTGAGAAGGTGCACGCCAATGAAAGTGCATTGCGAAAATAAAGGCGCACTGCGATCCTGAGAAGGTGCACGCAAATGAAAGTGCATTGCGGAAATAAAGGCGCACTGCGATCCTGAGAAGGTGCACGCCAAATGAAAGTGCATTGCGGAAATAAAGGCGCACTGCGATCCTGAGAAGGTGCACGCCAATGAAAGTGCATTGCGGAAATAAAGGCGCACTGCGATCCTGAGAAGTGCACGCCAATGAAAGTGCATTGCGGAAATAAAGGCGCACTGCGATCCTGAGAAGGTGCACGCCAATGAAAGTGCATTGCGGAAATAAAGGCGCACTGCGATCCTGAGAAGGTGCACGCCAATGAAAGTGCATTGCCGAAATAAAGGCGCACTGCGATCCTGAGAAGGTGCACGCCAAATGAAAGTGCATTGCGGAAATAAAGGCGCACTGCGATCCTGAGAAGGTGCACGCCAATGAAAGTGCATTGCGGAAATAAAGGCGCACTGCGATCCTGAGAAGGTGCACGCCAAATGAAAGTGCATTGCGGAAATAAAGGCGCACTGCGATCCTGAGAAGGTGCACGCCAATGAAAGTGCATTGCGGAAATAAAGGCGCACTGCGATCCTGAGAAGGTGCACGCCAAATGAAAGTGCATTGCGAAATAAAGGCGCACTGCGATCCTGAGAAGGTGCACGCCAATGAAAGTGCATTGCGAAAATAAAGGCGCACTGCGATCCTGAGAAGGTGCACGCAAATGAAAGTGCATTGCGGAAATAAAGGCGCACTGCGATCCTGAGAAGTGCACGCCAAATGAAAGTGCATTGCGGAAATAAAGGCGCACTGCGATCCTGAGAAGGTGCACGCCAATGAAAGTGCATTGCCGAAATAAAGGCGCACTGCGATCCTGAGAAGGTGCACGCCAATGAAAGTGCATTGCGGAAATAAAGGCGCACTGCGATCCTGAGAAGGTGCACGCCAAATGAAAGTGCATTGCCGAAATAAAGGCGCACTGCGATCCTGAGAAGGTGCACGCCAATGAAAGTGCATTGCGAAATAAAGGCGCACTGCGATCCTGAGAAGGTGCACGCAAATGAAAGTGCATTGCGGAAATAAAGGCGCACTGCGATCCTGAGAAGGTGCACGCCAATGAAAGTGCATTGCCGAAATAAAGGCGCACTGCGATCCTGAGAAGGTGCACGCCAATGAAAGTGCATTGCGGAAATAAAGGCGCACTGCGATCCTGAGAAAGGTGCACGCCAATGAAAGTGCATTGCGGAAATAAAGGCGCACTGCGATCCTGAGAAGGTGCACGCCAATGAAAGTGCATTGCGGAAATAAAGGCGCACTGCGATCCTGAGAAGGTGCACGCCAAATGAAAGTGCATTGCCGAAATAAAGGCGCACTGCGATCCTGAGAAGGTGCACGCCAAATGAAAGTGCATTGCGGAAATAAAGGCGCACTGCGATCCTGAGAAGGTGCACGCCAATGAAAGTGCATTGCGGAAATAAAGGCGCACTGCGATCCTGAGAAGGTGCACGCCAATGAAAGTGCATTGCGGAAATAAAGGCGCACTGCGATCCTGAGAAGGTGCACGCCAATGAAAGTGCATTGCGGAAATAAAGGCGCACTGCGATCCTGAGAAGGTGCACGCCAATGAAAGTGCATTGCCGAAATAAAGGCGCACTGCGATCCTGAGAAGGTGCACGCCAATGAAAGTGCATTGCGGAAATAAAGGCGCACTGCGATCCTGAGAAGGTGCACGCCAATGAAAGTGCATTGCGGAAATAAAGGCGCACTGCGATCCTGAGAAGGTGCACGCCAATGAAAGTGCATTGCGGAAATAAAGGCGCACTGCGATCCTGAGAAGGTGCACGCCAATGAAAGTGCATTGCGGAAATAAAGGCGCACTGCGATCCTGAGAAGGTGCACGCCAATGAAAGTGCATTGCGGAAATAAAGGCGCACTGCGATCCTGAGAAGGTGCACGCCAAATGAAAGTGCATTGCCGAAATAAAGGCGCACTGCGATCCTGAGAAGGTGCACGCCAAATGAAAGTGCATTGCGGAAATAAAGGCGCACTGCGATCCTGAGAAGGTGCACGCCAAATGAAAGTGCATTGTCGAAATAAAGGCGCACTGCGATCCTGAGAAGGTGCACGCCAATGAAAGTGCATTGCGGAAATAAAGGCGCACTGCGATCCTGAGAAGGTGCACGCCAATGAAAGTGCATTGCGGAAATAAAGGCGCACTGCGATCCTGAGAAGGTGCACGCCAATGAAAGTGCATTGCGGAAATAAAGGCGCACTGCGATCCTGAGAAGGTGCACGCCAAATGAAAGTGCATTGCGGAAATAAAGGCGCACTGCGATCCTGAGAAGGTGCACGCCAATGAAAGTGCATTGCGGAAATAAAGGCGCACTGCGATCCTGAGAAGGTGCACGCCAATGAAAGTGCATTGCCGAAATAAAGGCGCACTGCGATCCTGAGAAGGTGCACGCCAATGAAAGTGCATTGCGGAAATAAAGGCGCACTGCGATCCTGAGAAGGTGCACGCCAAATGAAAGTGCATTGCCGAAATAAAGGCGCACTGCGATCCTGAGAAGGTGCACGCCAAATGAAAGTGCATTGCCGAAATAAAGGCGCACTGCGATCCTGAGAAGGTGCACGCCAAATGAAAGTGCATTGCGGAAATAAAGGCGCACTGCGATCCTGAGAAGGTGCACGCCAATGAAAGTGCATTGCCGAAATAAAGGCGCACTGCGATCCTGAGAAGGTGCACGCCAAATGAAAGTGCATTGCGGAAATAAAGGCGCACTGCGATCCTGAGAAGGTGCACGCCAATGAAAGTGCATTGCCGAAATAAAGGCGCACTGCGATCCTGAGAAGGTGCACGCCAATGAAAGTGCATTGCGGAAATAAAGGCGCACTGCGATCCTGAGAAGGTGCACGCCAAATGAAAGTGCATTGCGGAAATAAAGGCGCACTGCGATCCTGAGAAGGTGCACGCCAATGAAAGTGCATTGCGGAAATAAAGGCGCACTGCGATCCTGAGAAGGTGCACGCCAATGAAAGTGCATTGCCGAAATAAAGGCGCACTGCGATCCTGAGAAGGTGCACGCCAAATGAAAGTGCATTGCGGAAATAAAGGCGCACTGCGATCCTGAGAAGGTGCACGCCAATGAAAGTGCATTGCCGAAATAAAGGCGCACTGCGATCCTGAGAAGGTGCACGCCAATGAAAGTGCATTGCGAAAATAAAGGCGCACTGCGATCCTGAGAAGGTGCACGCCAAATGAAAGTGCATTGCGGAAATAAAGGCGCACTGCGATCCTGAGAAGGTGCACGCCAAATGAAAGTGCATTGCCGAAATAAAGGCGCACTGCGATCCTGAGAAGGTGCACGCCAATGAAAGTGCATTGCGGAAATAAAGGCGCACTGCGATCCTGAGAAGGTGCACGCCAATGAAAGTGCATTGCGGAAATAAAGGCGCACTGCGATCCTGAGAAGGTGCACGCCAATGAAAGTGCATTGCGGAAATAAAGGCGCACTGCGATCCTGAGAAGGTGCACGCCAAATGAAAGTGCATTGCCGAAATAAAGGCGCACTGCGATCCTGAGAAGGTGCACGCCAATGAAAGTGCATTGCGGAAATAAAGGCGCACTGCGATCCTGAGAAGGTGCACGCCAATGAAAGTGCATTGCGGAAATAAAGGCGCACTGCGATCCTGAGAAGGTGCACGCCAATGAAAGTGCATTGCGGAAATAAAGGCGCACTGCGATCCTGAGAAGGTGCACGCCAATGAAAGTGCATTGCGGAAATAAAGGCGCACTGCGATCCTGAGAAGGTGCACGCCAAATGAAAGTGCATTGCGAAATAAAGGCGCACTGCGATCCTGAGAAGGTGCACGCCAATGAAAGTGCATTGCGAAATAAAGGCGCACTGCGATCCTGAGAAGGTGCACGCCAATGAAAGTGCATTGCGGAAATAAAGGAGCACTGCGATCCTGAGAAGGTGCACGCCAATGAAAGTGCATTCCGGAAATAAAGGCGCACTGCGATCCTGAGAAGGTGGACGCCAATGAAAGTGCATTGCGGAAATAAAGGCGCACTGCGATCCTGAGAAGGTGCACGGCAAATGAAAGTGCATTGTGGAAATAAAGGCGCACTGCGATCCTGAGAAGGTGCACGCCAAATGAAAGTGCATTGCAGAAATAAAGGCGCACTGCGATCCTGAGAAGGTGCACGCCAAATGAAAGTGCATTGCGGAAATAAAGGCGCACTGCGATCCTGAGAAGGTGCACGCCAAATGAAAGTGCATTGCCGAAATAAAGGCGCACTGCGATCCTGAGAAGGTGCACGCCAAATGAAAGTGCATTGCGGAAATAAAGGCGCACTGCGATCCTGAGAAGGTGCACGCCAATGAAAGTGCATTGCCGAAATAAAGGCGCACTGCGATCCTGAGAAGGTGCACGCCAAATGAAAGTGCATTGCGGAAATAAAGGCGCACTGCGATCCTGAGAAGGTGCACGCCAAATGAAAGTGCATTGCCGAAATAAAGGCGCACTGCGATCCTGAGAAGGTGCACGCCAATGAAAGTGCATTGCGAAAATAAAGGCGCACTGCGATCCTGAGAAGGTGCACGCCAATGAAAGTGCATTGCGGAAATAAAGGCGCACTGCGATCCTGAGAAGGTGCACGCCAATGAAAGTGCATTGCGGAAATAAAGGCGCACTGCGATCCTGAGAAGGTGCACGCCAATGAAAGTGCATTGCGGAAATAAAGGCGCACTGCGATCCTGAGAAGGTGCACGCCAATGAAAGTGCATTGCGGAAATAAAGGCGCACTGCGATCCTGAGAAGGTGCACGCCAATGAAAGTGCATTGCGGAAATAAAGGCGCACTGCGATCCTGAGAAGGTGCACGCCAATGAAAGTGCATTGCCGAAATAAAGGCGCACTGCGATCCTGAGAAGGTGCACGCCAAATGAAAGTGCATTGCGGAAATAAAGGCGCACTGCGATCCTGAGAAGGTGCACGCCAATGAAAGTGCATTGCGGAAATAAAGGCGCACTGCGATCCTGAGAAGGTGCACGCCAAATGAAAGTGCATTGCGGAAATAAAGGCGCACTGCGATCCTGAGAAGGTGCACGCCAATGAAAGTGCATTGCGGAAATAAAGGCGCACTGCGATCCTGAGAAGGTGCACGCCAAATGAAAGTGCATTGCGAAATAAAGGCGCACTGCGATCCTGAGAAGGTGCACGCCAATGAAAGTGCATTGCGAAATAAAGGCGCACTGCGATCCTGAGAAGGTGCACGCCAATGAAAGTGCATTGCGGAAATAAAGGCGCACTGCGATCCTGAGAAGGTGCACGCCAATGAAAGTGCATTGCGGAAATAAAGGCGCACTGCGATCCTGAGAAGGTGCACGCCAATGAAAGTGCATTGCGGAAATAAAGGCGCACTGCGATCCTGAGAAGGTGCACGCCAAATGAAAGTGCATTGCCGAAATAAAGGCGCACTGCGATCCTGAGAAGGTGCACGCCAATGAAAGTGCATTGCGAAATAAAGGCGCACTGCGATCCTGAGAAGGTGCACGCAAATGAAAGTGCATTGCGGAAATAAAGGCGCACTGCGATCCTGAGAAGGTGCACGCCAAATGAAAGTGCATTGCGGAAATAAAGGCGCACTGCGATCCTGAGAAGGTGCACGCCAATGAAAGTGCATTGCGGAAATAAAGGCGCACTGCGATCCTGAGAAGGTGCACGCCAATGAAAGTGCATTGCGGAAATAAAGGCGCACTGCGATCCTGAGAAGGTGCACGCCAATGAAAGTGCATTGCGGAAATAAAGGCGCACTGCGATCCTGAGAAGGTGCACGCCAATGAAAGTGCATTGCCGAAATAAAGGCGCACTGCGATCCTGAGAAGGTGCACGCCAAATGAAAGTGCATTGCGGAAATAAAGGCGCACTGCGATCCTGAGAAGGTGCACGCCAATGAAAGTGCATTGCGGAAATAAAGGCGCACTGCGATCCTGAGAAGGTGCACGCCAATGAAAGTGCATTGCGGAAATAAAGGCGCACTGCGATCCTGAGAAGGTGCACGCCAATGAAAGTGCATTGCGGAAATAAAGGCGCACTGCGATCCTGAGAAGGTGCACGCCAATGAAAGTGCATTGCCGAAATAAAGGCGCACTGCGATCCTGAGAAGGTGCACGCCAATGAAAGTGCATTGCGGAAATAAAGGCGCACTGCGATCCTGAGAAGGTGCACGCCAATGAAAGTGCATTGCGGAAATAAAGGCGCACTGCGATCCTGAGAAGGTGCACGCCAATGAAAGTGCATTGCGGAAATAAAGGCGCACTGCGATCCTGAGAAGGTGCACGCCAATGAAAGTGCATTGCGGAAATAAAGGCGCACTGCGATCCTGAGAAGGTGCACGCCAAATGAAAGTGCATTGCCGAAATAAAGGCGCACTGCGATCCTGAGAAGGTGCACGCCAAATGAAAGTGCATTGCGGAAATAAAGGCGCACTGCGATCCTGAGAAGGTGCACGCCAATGAAAGTGCATTGCGGAAATAAAGGCGCACTGCGATCCTGAGAAGGTGCACGCCAATGAAAGTGCATTGCGGAAATAAAGGCGCACTGCGATCCTGAGAAGGTGCACGCCAAATGAAAGTGCATTGCCGAAATAAAGGCGCACTGCGATCCTGAGAAGGTGCACGCCAATGAAAGTGCATTGCGGAAATAAAGGCGCACTGCGATCCTGAGAAGGTGCACGCCAATGAAAGTGCATTGCCGAAATAAAGGCGCACTGCGATCCTGAGAAGGTGCACGCCAAATGAAAGTGCATTGCGGAAATAAAGGCGCACTGCGATCCTGAGAAGGTGCACGCCAAATGAAAGTGCATTGCGAAATAAAGGCGCACTGCGATCCTGAGAAGGTGCACGCCAATGAAAGTGCATTGCGAAATAAAGGCGCACTGCGATCCTGAGAAGGTGCACGCAAATGAAAGTGCATTGCGGAAATAAAGGCGCACTGCGATCCTGAGAAGGTGCACGCCAAATGAAAGTGCATTGCGGAAATAAAGGCGCACTGCGATCCTGAGAAGGTGCACGCCAATGAAAGTATTGCGGAAATAAAGGCGCACTGCGATCCTGAGAAGGTGCACGCCAATGAAAGTGCATTGCGGAAATAAAGGCGCACTGCGATCCTGAGAAGGTGCACGCCAATGAAAGTGCATTGCGGAAATAAAGGCGCACTGCGATCCTGAGAAGGTGCACGCCAAATGAAAGTGCATTGCGAAATAAAGGCGCACTGCGATCCTGAGAAGGTGCACGCCAAATGAAAGTGCATTGCGGAAATAAAGGCGCACTGCGATCCTGAGAAGGTGCACGCCAATGAAAGTGCATTGCGGAAATAAAGGCGCACTGCGATCCTGAGAAGGTGCACGCCAAATGAAAGTGCATTGCGGAAATAAAGGCGCACTGCGATCCTGAGAAGGTGCACGCCAATGAAAGTGCATTGCGGAAATAAAGGCGCACTGCGATCCTGAGAAGGTGCACGCCAAATGAAAGTGCATTGCGAAATAAAGGCGCACTGCGATCCTGAGAAGGTGCACGCCAATGAAAGTGCATTGCGCGAAATAAAGGCGCACTGCGATCCTGAGAAGGTGCACGCAAATGAAAGTGCATTGCGGAAATAAAGGCGCACTGCGATCCTGAGAAGGTGCACGCCAAATGAAAGTGCATTGCGGAAATAAAGGCGCACTGCGATCCTGAGAAGGTGCACGCCAATGAAAGTGCATTGCCGAAATAAAGGCGCACTGCGATCCTGAGAAGGTGCACGCCAAATGAAAGTGCATTGCCGAAATAAAGGCGCACTGCGATCCTGAGAAGGTGCACGCCAATGAAAGTGCATTGCGGAAATAAAGGCGCACTGCGATCCTGAGAAGGTGCACGCCAAATGAAAGTGCATTGCGGAAATAAAGGCGCACTGCGATCCTGAGAAGGTGCACGCCAAATGAAAGTGCATTGCCGAAATAAAGGCGCACTGCGATCCTGAGAAGGTGCACGCCAATGAAAGTGCATTGCGGAAATAAAGGCGCACTGCGATCCTGAGAAGGTGCACGCCAATGAAAGTGCATTGCGGAAATAAAGGCGCACTGCGATCCTGAGAAGGTGCACGCCAATGAAAGTGCATTGCGGAAATAAAGGCGCACTGCGATCCTGAGAAGGTGCACGCCAAATGAAAGTGCATTGCGGAAATAAAGGCGCACTGCGATCCTGAGAAGGTGCACGCCAAATGAAAGTGCATTGCGGAAATAAAGGCGCACTGCGATCCTGAGAAGGTGCACGCCAATGAAAGTGCATTGCGGAAATAAAGGCGCACTGCGATCCTGAGAAGGTGCACGCCAAATGAAAGTGCATTGCGGAAAGAAAGGCGCACTGCGATCCTGAGAAGGTGCACGCCAATGAAAGTGCATTGCGGAAATAAAGGCGCACTGCGATCCTGAGAAGGTGCACGCCAAATGAAAGTGCATTGCGGAAAGAAAGGCGCACTGCGATCCTGAGAAGGTGCACGCCAATGAAAGTGCATTGCGAAAATAAAGGCGCACTGCGATCATGAGAAGGTGCACGCAAATGAAAGTGCATTGCCGAAATAAAGGCGCACTGCGATCCTGAGAAGGTGCACGCCAAATGAAAGTGCATTGCGGAAATAAAGGCGCACTGCGATCCTGAGAAGGTGCACGCCAATGAAAGTGCATTGCGGAAATAAAGGCGCACTGCGATCCTGAGAAGGTGCACGCCAATGAAAGTGCATTGCGGAAATAAAGGCGCACTGCGATCCTGAGAAGGTGCACGCCAATGAAAGTGCATTGCGGAAATAAAGGCGCACTGCGATCCTGAGAAGGTGCACGCCAAATGAAAGTGCATTGCGGAAATAAAGGCGCACTGCGATCCTGAGAAGGTGCACGCCAATGAAAGTGCATTGCGGAAATAAAGGCGCACTGCGATCCTGAGAAGGTGCACGCCAATGAAAGTGCATTGCGGAAATAAAGGCGCACTGCGATCCTGAGAAGGTGCACGCCAAATGAAAGTGCATTGCGGAAATAAAGGCGCACTGCGATCCTGAGAAGGTGCACGCCAATGAAAGTGCATTGCGGAAATAAAGGCGCACTGCGATCCTGAGAAGGTGCACGCCAAATGAAAGTGCATTGCGAAATAAAGGCGCACTGCGATCCTGAGAAGGTGCACGCCAATGAAAGTGCATTGCGAAAATAAAGGCGCACTGCGATCATGAGAAGGTGCACGCAAATGAAAGTGCATTGCGGAAATAAAGGCGCACTGCGATCCTGAGAAGGTGCACGCCAAATGAAAGTGCATTGCGGAAATAAAGGCGCACTGCGATCCTGAGAAGGTGCACGCCAATGAAAGTGCATTGCCGAAATAAAGGCGCACTGCGATCCTGAGAAGGTGCACGCCAAATGAAAGTGCATTGTCGAAATAAAGGCGCACTGCGATCCTGAGAAGGTGCACGCCAATGAAAGTGCATTGCGAAAATAAAGGCGCACTGCGATCATGAGAAGGTGCACGCAAATGAAAGTGCATTGCGGAAATAAAGGCGCACTGCGATCCTGAGAAGGTGCACGCCAATGAAAGTGCATTGCCGAAATAAAGGCGCACTGCGATCCTGAGAAGGTGCACGCCAATGAAAGTGCATTGCGGAAATAAAGGCGCACTGCGATCCTGAGAAGGTGCACGCCAATGAAAGTGCATTGCGGAAATAAAGGCGCACTGCGATCCTGAGAAGGTGCACGCCAATGAAAGTGCATTGCGGAAATAAAGGCGCACTGCGATCCTGAGAAGGTGCACGCCAAATGAAAGTGCATTGCCGAAATAAAGGCGCACTGCGATCCTGAGAAGGTGCACGCCAATGAAAGTGCATTGCGGAAATAAAGGCGCACTGCGATCCTGAGAAGGTGCACGCCAATGAAAGTGCATTGCGGAAATAAAGGCGCACTGCGATCCTGAGAAGGTGCACGCCAAATGAAAGTGCATTGCGGAAATAAAGGCGCACTGCGATCCTGAGAAGGTGCACGCCAATGAAAGTGCATTGCGGAAATAAAGGCGCACTGCGATCCTGAGAAGGTGCACGCCAAATGAAAGTGCATTGCCGAAATAAAGGCGCACTGCGATCCTGAGAAGGTGCACGCCAATGAAAGTGCATTGCGGAAATAAAGGCGCACTGCGATCCTGAGAAGGTGCACGCCAATGAAAGTGCATTGCGGAAATAAAGGCGCACTGCGATCCTGAGAAGGTGCACGCCAATGAAAGTGCATTGCGGAAATAAAGGCGCACTGCGATCCTGAGAAGGTGCACGCCAATGAAAGTGCATTGCGGAAATAAAGGCGCACTGCGATCCTGAGAAGGTGCACGCCAAATGAAAGTGCATTGCCGAAATAAAGGCGCACTGCGATCCTGAGAAGGTGCACGCCAAATGAAAGTGCATTGCGGAAATAAAGGCGCACTGCGATCCTGAGAAGGTGCACGCCAATGAAAGTGCATTGCGGAAATAAAGGCGCACTGCGATCCTGAGAAGGTGCACGCCAATGAAAGTGCATTGCGGAAATAAAGGCGCACTGCGATCCTGAGAAGGTGCACGCCAATGAAAGTGCATTGCCGAAATAAAGGCGCACTGCGATCCTGAGAAGGTGCACGCCAAATGAAAGTGCATTGCGGAAATAAAGGCGCACTGCGATCCTGAGAAGGTGCACGCCAATGAAAGTGCATTGCCGAAATAAAGGCGCACTGCGATCCTGAGAAGGTGCACGCCAAATGAAAGTGCATTGCGGAAATAAAGGCGCACTGCGATCCTGAGAAGGTGCACGCCAAATGAAAGTGCATTGCCGAAATAAAGGCGCACTGCGATCCTGAGAAGGTGCACGCCAATGATAGTGCATTGCGAAATAAAGGCGCACTGCGATCCTGAGAAGGTGCACGCAAATGAAAGTGCATTGCGGAAATAAAGGCGCACTGCGATCCTGAGAAGGTGCACGCCAAATGAAAGTGCATTGCCGAAATAAAGGCGCACTGCGATCCTGAGAAGGTGCACGCCAATGAAAGTGCATTGCGGAAATAAAGGCGCACTGCGATCCTGAGAAGGTGCACGCCAATGAAAGTGCATTGCGGAAATAAAGGCGCACTGCGATCCTGAGAAGGTGCACGCCAATGAAAGTGCATTGCGGAAATAAAGGCGCACTGCGATCCTGAGAAGGTGCACGCCAAATGAAAGTGCATTGCGGAAATAAAGGCGCACTGCGATCCTGAGAAGGTGCACGCCAATGAAAGTGCATTGCGGAAATAAAGGCGCACTGCGATCCTGAGAAGGTGCACGCCAAATGAAAGTGCATTGCGAAATAAAGGCGCACTGCGATCCTGAGAAGGTGCACGCCAATGAAAGTGCATTGCGAAAATAAAGGCGCACTGCGATCCTGAGAAGGTGCACGCCAATGAAAGTGCATTGCGGAAATAAAGGCGCACTGCGATCCTGAGAAGGTGCACGCCAATGAAAGTGCATTGCGGAAATAAAGGCGCACTGCGATCCTGAGAAGGTGCACGCCAATGAAAGTGCATTGCCGAAATAAAGGCGCACTGCGATCCTGAGAAGGTGCACGCCAAATGAAAGTGCATTGCGGAAATAAAGGCGCACTGCGATCCTGAGAAGGTGCACGCCAAATGAAAGTGCATTGCGGAAATAAAGGCGCACTGCGATCCTGAGAAGGTGCACGCCAAATGAAAGTGCATTGCGGAAATAAAGGCGCACTGCGATCCTGAGAAGGTGCACGCCAATGAAAGTGCATTGCCGAAATAAAGGCGCACTGCGATCCTGAGAAGGTGCACGCCAAATGAAAGTGCATTGCGGAAATAAAGGCGCACTGCGATCCTGAGAAGGTGCACGCCAAATGAAAGTGCATTGCGAAATAAAGGCGCACTGCGATCCTGAGAAGGTGCACGCCAATGAAAGTGCATTGCGAAAATAAAGGCGCACTGCGATCCTGAGAAGGTGCACGCAAATGAAAGTGCATTGCGGAAATAAAGGCGCACTGCGATCCTGAGAAGGTGCACGCCAAATGAAAGTGCATTGCGGAAATAAAGGCGCACTGCGATCCTGAGAAGGTGCACGCCAATGAAAGTATTGCGGAAATAAAGGCGCACTGCGATCCTGAGAAGGTGCACGCCAATGAAAGTGCATTGCGGAAATAAAGGCGCACTGCGATCCTGAGAAGGTGCACGCCAATGAAAGTGCATTGCGGAAATAAAGGCGCACTGCGATCCTGAGAAGGTGCACGCCAATGAAAGTGCATTGCGAAATAAAGGCGCACTGCGATCCTGAGAAGGTGCACGCCAAATGAAAGTGCATTGCGGAAATAAAGGCGCACTGCGATCCTGAGAAGGTGCACGCCAATGAAAGTGCATTGCGGAAATAAAGGCGCACTGCGATCCTGAGAAGGTGCACGCCAAATGAAAGTGCATTGCGGAAATAAAGGCGCACTGCGATCCTGAGAAGGTGCACGCCAATGAAAGTGCATTGCGGAAATAAAGGCGCACTGCGATCCTGAGAAGGTGCACGCCAAATGAAAGTGCATTGCGAAATAAAGGCGCACTGCGATCCTGAGAAGGTGCACGCCAATGAAAGTGCATTGCGAAAATAAAGGCGCACTGCGATCATGAGAAGGTGCACGCAAATGAAAGTGCATTGCGGAAATAAAGGCGCACTGCGATCCTGAGAAGGTGCACGCCAAATGAAAGTGCATTGCGGAAATAAAGGCGCACTGCGATCCTGAGAAGGTGCACGCCAATGAAAGTGCATTGCCGAAATAAAGGCGCACTGCGATCCTGAGAAGGTGCACGCCAAATGAAAGTGCATTGCGGAAATAAAGGCGCACTGCGATCCTGAGAAGGTGCACGCCAATGAAAGTGCATTGCCGAAATAAAGGCGCACTGCGATCCTGAGAAGGTGCACGCCAATGAAAGTGCATTGCGAAAATAAAGGCGCACTGCGATCATGAGAAGGTGCACGCAAATGAAAGTGCATTGCGGAAATAAAGGCGCACTGCGATCCTGAGAAGGTGCACGCCAAATGAAAGTGCATTGCCGAAATAAAGGCGCACTGCGATCCTGAGAAGGTGCACGCCAATGAAAGTGCATTGCGGAAATAAAGGCGCACTGCGATCCTGAGAAGGTGCACGCCAATGAAAGTGCATTGCGGAAATAAAGGCGCACTGCGATCCTGAGAAGGTGCACGCCAATGAAAGTGCATTGCGGAAATAAAGGCGCACTGCGATCCTGAGAAGGTGCACGCCAAATGAAAGTGCATTGCCGAAATAAAGGCGCACTGCGATCCTGAGAAGGTGCACGCCAAATGAAAGTGCATTGCGGAAATAAAGGCGCACTGCGATCCTGAGAAGGTGCACGCCAATGAAAGTGCATTGCGGAAATAAAGGCGCACTGCGATCCTGAGAAGGTGCACGCCAATGAAAGTGCATTGCGGAAATAAAGGCGCACTGCGATCCTGAGAAGGTGCACGCCAATGAAAGTGCATTGCGGAAATAAAGGCGCACTGCGATCCTGAGAAGGTGCACGCCAAATGAAAGTGCATTGCCGAAATAAAGGCGCACTGCGATCCTGAGAAGGTGCACGCCAATGAAAGTGCATTGCGGAAATAAAGGCGCACTGCGATCCTGAGAAGGTGCACGCCAATGAAAGTGCATTGCGGAAATAAAGGCGCACTGCGATCCTGAGAAGGTGCACGCCAATGAAAGTGCATTGCGGAAATAAAGGCGCACTGCGATCCTGAGAAGGTGCACGCCAATGAAAGTGCATTGCCGAAATAAAGGCGCACTGCGATCCTGAGAAGGTGCACGCCAATGAAAGTGCATTGCGGAAATAAAGGCGCACTGCGATCCTGAGAAGGTGCACGCCAATGAAAGTGCATTGCGGAAATAAAGGCGCACTGCGATCCTGAGAAGGTGCACGCCAATGAAAGTGCATTGCGGAAATAAAGGCGCACTGCGATCCTGAGAAGGTGCACGCCAAATGAAAGTGCATTGCCGAAATAAAGGCGCACTGCGATCCTGAGAAGGTGCACGCCAAATGAAAGTGCATTGCGGAAATAAAGGCGCACTGCGATCCTGAGAAGGTGCACGCCAATGAAAGTGCATTGCGAAATAAAGGCGCACTGCGATCCTGAGAAGGTGCACGCCAAATGAAAGTGCATTGCGGAAATAAAGGCGCACTGCGATCCTGAGAAGGTGCACGCCAAATGAAAGTGCATTGCCGAAATAAAGGCGCACTGCGATCCTGAGAAGGTGCACGCCAATGAAAGTGCATTGCGAAATAAAGGCGCACTGCGATCCTGAGAAGGTGCACGCAAATGAAAGTGCATTGCGGAAATAAAGGCGCACTGCGATCCTGAGAAGGTGCACGCCAAATGAAAGTGCATTGCGAAATAAAGGCGCACTGCGATCCTGAGAAGGTGCACGCCAATGAAAGTGCATTGCGGAAATAAAGGCGCACTGCGATCCTGAGAAGGTGCACGCCAATGAAAGTGCATTGCGGAAATAAAGGCGCACTGCGATCCTGAGAAGGTGCACGCCAATGAAAGTGCATTGCGGAAATAAAGGCGCACTGCGATCCTGAGAAGGTGCACGCCAAATGAAAGTGCATTGCGGAAATAAAGGCGCACTGCGATCCTGAGAAGGTGCACGCAAATGAAAGTGCATTGCGGAAATAAAGGCGCACTGCGATCCTGAGAAGGTGCACGCCAAATGAAAGTGCATTCGAAATAAAGGCGCACTGCGATCCTGAGAAGGTGCACGCCAATGAAAGTGCATTGCGAAAATAAAGGCGCACTGCGATCCTGAGAAGGTGCACGCAAATGAAAGTGCATTGCGGAAATAAAGGCGCACTGCGATCCTGAGAAGGTGCACGCCAAATGAAAGTGCATTGCGGAAATAAAGGCGCACTGCGATCCTGAGAAGGTGCACGCCAATGAAAGTGCATTGCGAAATAAAGGCGCACTGCGATCCTGAGAAGGTGCACGCCAAATGAAAGTGCATTGCGGAAATAAAGGCGCACTGCGATCCTGAGAAGGTGCACGCCAAATGAAAGTGCATTGCGAAATAAAGGCGCACTGCGATCCTGAGAAGGTGCACGCCAATGAAAGTGCATTGCGAAAATAAAGGCGCACTGCGATCCTGAGAAGGTGCACGCAAATGAAAGTGCATTGCGGAAATAAAGGCGCACTGCGATCCTGAGAAGGTGCACGCCAATGAAAGTGCATTGCGAAATAAAGGCGCACTGCGATCCTGAGAAGGTGCACGCCAATGAAAGTGCATTGCGGAAATAAAGGCGCACTGCGATCCTGAGAAGGTGCACGCCAATGAAAGTGCATTGCGGAAATAAAGGCGCACTGCGATCCTGAGAAGGTGCACGCCAATGAAAGTGCATTGCGGAAATAAAGGCGCACTGCGATCCTGAGAAGGTGCACGCCAAATGAAAGTGCATTGCGGAAATAAAGGCGCACTGCGATCCTGAGAAGGTGCACGCCAATGAAAGTGCATTGCGAAAATAAAGGCGCACTGCGATCCTGAGAAGGTGCACGCCAATGAAAGTGCATTGCGGAAATAAAGGCGCACTGCGATCCTGAGAAGGTGCACGCCAAATGAAAGTGCATTGCCGAAATAAAGGCGCACTGCGATCCTGAGAAGGTGCACGCCAATGAAAGTGCATTGCGGAAATAAAGGCGCACCGCGATCCTGAGAAGGTGCACGCCAATGAAAGTGCATTGCGGAAATAAAGGCGCACTGCGATCCTGAGAAGGTGCACGCCAATGAAAGTGCATTGCGGAAATAAAGGCGCACTGCGATCCTGAGAAGGTGCACGCAAATGAAAGTGCATTGCGAAAATAAAGGCGCACTGCGATCCTGAGAAGGTGCACGCCAAATGAAAGTGCATTGCGGAAATAAAGGCGCACTGCGATCCTGAGAAGGTGCACGCAATGAAAGTGCATTGCGGAAATAAAGGCGCACTGCGATCCTGAGAAGGTGCACGCCAATGAAAGTGCATTGCGGAAATAAAGGCGCACTGCGATCCTGAGAAGGTGCACGCCAATGAAAGTGCATTGCGGAAATAAAGGCGCACTGCGATCCTGAGAAGGTGCACGCCAAATGAAAGTGCATTGCCGAAAATAAAGGCGCACTGCGATCCTGAGAAGGTGCACGCCAATGAAAGTGCATTGCCAAAATAAAGGCGCACTGCGATCCTGAGAAGGTGCACGCAATGAAAGTGCATTGCGGAAATAAAGGCGCACGGCGATTCTGAGAAGGTGCACGCCAATTGAAAGTGCATTGCGGAAATAAAGGCGCACCGCGATCCTGAGAAGGTGCACGCCAATGAAAGTGCATTGCCGAAATAAAGGCGCACTGCGATCCTGAGAAGGTGCACGCCAAATGAAAGTGCATTGCCGAAATAAAGGCGCACTGCGATCCTGAGAAGGTGCACGCCAAATGAAAGTGCATTGCCGAAATAAAGGCGCACTGCGATCCTGAGAAGGTGCACGCCAATGAAAGTGCATTGCGGAAATAAAGGCGCACTGCGATCCTGAGAAGGTGCACGCCAATGAAAGTGTATTGCGGAAATAAAGGCGCACTGCGATCCTGAGAAAGTGCACGCCAATGAAAGTGCATTGCGGAAATAAAGGCGCACTGCGATCCTGAGAAGGTGCACGCCAATGAAAGTGCATTGCGGAAATAAAGGCGCACTGCGATCCTGAGAAGGTGCACGCCAAATGAAAGTGCATTGCGGAAATAAAGGCGCACTGCGATCCTGAGAAGGTGCACGCTAATGAAAGTGCATTGCGGAAATAAAGGCGCACTGCGATCCTGAGAAGGTGCACGCCAATGAAAGTGCATTGCGGAAATAAAGGCGCACTGCGATCCTGAGAAGGTGCACGCCAATGAAAGTGCATTGCGGAAATAAAGGCGCACTGCGATCCTGAGAAGGTGCACGCCAATGAAAGTGCATTGCGGAAATAAAGGCGCACCGCGATCCTGAGAAGGTGCACGCCAAATGAAAGTGCATTGCCGAAATAAAGGCGCACTGCGATCCTGAGAAGGTGCACGGCAATGAAAGTGCATTGCGGAAATAAAGGCGCACTGCGATCCTGAGAAGGTGCACGCCAAATGAAAGTGCATTGCGGAAATAAAGGCGCACTGCGATCCTGAGAAGGTGCACGCCAAATGAAAGTGCATTGCGGAAATAAAGGCGCACTGCGATCCTGAGAAGGTGCACGCCAAATGAAAGTGCATTGCGGAAATAAAGGCGCACTGCGATCCTGAGAAGGTGCACGCCAAATGAAAGTGCATTGTCGAAATAAAGGCGCACTGCGATCCTGAGAAGGTGCACGCCAAATGAAAGTGCATTGCCGAAATAAAGGCGCACTCCGATCCTGAGAAGGTGCACGCCAATGAAAGTGCATTGCAGAAATAAAGGCGCACTGCGATCCTGAGAAGGTGCACGCCAATGAAAGTGCATTGCGGAAATAAAGGCGCACTGCGATCCTGAGAAGGTGCACGCCAATGAAAGTGCATTGCGGAAATAAAGGCGCACTGCGATCCTGAGAAGGTGCACGCCAAATGAAAGTGCATTGCGGAAATAAAGGCGCACTGCGATCCTGAGAAGGTGCACGCCAAATGAAAGTGCATTGCGGAAATAAAGGCGCACTGCGATCCTGAGAAGGTGCACGCCAATGAAAGTGCATTGCGGAAATAAAGGCGCACTGCGATCCTGAGAAGGTGCACGCCAATGAAAGTGCATTGCGGAAATAAAGGCGCACTGCGATCCTGAGAAGGTGCACGCCAATGAAAGTGCATTGCGGAAATAAAGGCGCACTGCGATCCTGAGAAGGTGCACGCCAATGAAAGTGCATTGCGGAAATAAAGGCGCACTGCGATCCTGAGAAGGTGCACGCCAATGAAAGTGCATTGCGGAAATAAAGGCGCACTGCGATCCTGAGAAGGTGCACGCCAATGAAAGTGCATTGCGGAATAAAGGCGCACTGCGATCCTGAGAAGGTGCACGCCAATGAAAGTGCATTGCGGAAATAAAGGCGCACTGCGATCCTGAGAAGGTGCACGCCAATGAAAGTGCATTGCGGAAATAAAGGCGCACTGCGATCCTGAGAAGGTGCACGCCAAATGAAAGTGCATTGCGAAATAAAGGCGCACTGCGATCCTGAGAAGGTGCACGCCAATGAAAGTGCATTGCGGAAATAAAGGCGCACTGCGATCCTGAGAAGGTGCACGCCAATGAAAGTGCATTGCAGAAATAAAGGCGCACTGCGATCCTGAGAAGGTGCACGCCAATGAAAGTGCATTGCGGAAATAAAGGCGCACTGCGATCCTGAGAAGGTGCACGCCAAATGAAAGTGCATTGCCGAAATAAAGGCGCACTGTGATCCTGAGAAGGTGCACGCCAATGAAAATGCATTGCGGAAATAAAGGCGCACTGCGATCCTGAGAAGGTGCACGCCAAATGAAAGTGCATTGCGGAAAGAAAGGCGCGCTGCGATCCTGAGAAGGTGCACGCCAAATGAAAGTGCATTGCCGAAATAAAGGCGCCCTACGATCCTGAGAAGGTGCACGCCAATGAAAGTGCATTGCGGAAATAAAGGCGCACTGCGATCCTGAGAAGGTGCACGCCAAATGAAAGTGCATTGCCGAAATAAAGGCGCACTGCGATCCTGAGAAGGTGCACGCCAATGAAAGTGCATTGCGGAAAAAAAGGCGCACTGCGATCCTGAGAAGGTGCACGCCAAATGAAAGTGCATTGCGGAAAGAAAGGCGCACTGCGATCCTGAGAAGGTGCACGCCAATGAAAGTGCATTGCGGAAATAAAGTCGCACTCCGATCCTGAGAAGGTGCACGCCAATGAAAGTGCATTGCGGAAATAAAGGCGCACTGCGATCCTGAGAAGGTGCACGCCAATGAAAGTGCATTGCGGAAATAAAGGCGCACTGCGATCCTGAGAAGGTGCACGCCAATGAAAGTGCATTGCGGAAATAAAGGCGCACTGCGATCCTGAGAAGGTGCACGCCAAATGAAAGTGCATTGCGGAAATAAAGGCGCACTGCGATCCTGAGAAGGTGCACGCCAATGAAAGTGCATTGCGGAAATAAAGGCGCACTGCGATCCTGAGAAGGTGCACGCCAATGAAAGTGCATTGCGGAAATAAAGGCGCACTGCGATCCTGAGAAGGTGCACGCCAAATGAAAGTGCATTGCGGAAATAAAGGCGCACTGCGATCCTGAGAAGGTGCACGCCAATGAAAGTGCATTGCGAAATAAAGGCGCACTGCGATCCTGAGAAGGTGCACGCCAATGAAAGTGCATTGCGGAAATAAAGGCGCACTGCGATCCTGAGAAGGTGCACGCCAATGAAAGTGCATTGCGGAAATAAAGGCGCACTGCGATCCTGAGAAGGTGCACGCCAAATGAAAGTGCATTGCGGAAATAAAGGCGCACTGCGATCCTGAGAAGGTGCACGCCAATGAAAGTGCATTGCGGAAATAAAGGCGCACTGCGATCCTGAGAAGGTGCACGCCAATGAAAGTGCATTGCGGAAATAAAGGCGCACTGCGATCCTGAGAAGGTGCACGCCAATGAAAGTGCATTGCGAAATAAAGGCGCACTGCGATCCTGAGAAGGTGCACGCCAAATGAAAGTGCATTGCGGAAATAAAGGCGCACTGCGATCCTGAGAAGGTGCACGCCAAATGAAAGTGCATTGCGGAAATAAAGGCGCACTGCGATCCTGAGAAGGTGCACGCCAATGAAAGTGCATTGCGGAAATAAAGGCGCACTGCGATCCTGAGAAGGTGCACGCCAAATGAAAGTGCATTGCGGAAATAAAGGCGCACTGCGATCCTGAGAAGGTGCACGCCAAATGAAAGTGCATTGCGGAAATAAAGGCGCACTGCGATCCTGAGAAGGTGCACGCCAATGAAAGTGCATTGCGGAAATAAAGGCGCACTGCGATCCTGAGAAGGTGCACGCCAATGAAAGTGCATTGCGGAAATAAAGGCGCACTGCGATCCTGAGAAGGTGCACGCCAATGAAAGTGCATTGCGGAAATAAAGGCGCACTGCGATCCTGAGAAGGTGCACGCCAATGAAAGTGCATTGCGGAAATAAAGGCGCACTGCGATCCTGAGAAGGTGCACGCCAAATGAAAGTGCATTGCGGAAATAAAGGCGCACTGCGATCCTGAGAAGGTGCACGCCAATGAAAGTGCATTGCGAAATAAAGGCGCACTGCGATCCTGAGAAGGTGCACGCCAATGAAAGTGCATTGCGGAAATAAAGGCGCACTGCGATCCTGAGAAGGTGCACGCCAAATGAAAGTGCATTGCGGAAATAAAGGCGCACTGCGATCCTGAGAAGGTGCACGCCAATGAAAGTGCATTGCCGAAATAAAGGCGCACTGCGATCCTGAGAAGGTGCACGCCAATGAAAGTGCATTGCGGAA